>NC_059197.1:32379729-32387229 GCF_020615455.1 Coregonus clupeaformis | reverse complement strand
TTCATTCCCGCGCGCTCGAGTGCGTTTTCATCGGGATTAACCACACCTCGTGCCCCTCTACGGGAGCATGTGACCGGTTTATGATCCCGAGTTCTGCGCGAGCATCCCCCCCAACAACCCCACAGCAGAACATACAGTTTCACCGGCACATGACAATACACACTCATACATACCCAGTTCAAAAGGCGTCATTCATAGTTTTGCTGTGCTTAATGATTCGGTCACACACACTCACTACAGGCTGGAATGTGGAGGAGGAGGGGTGACTGTCCTTCAGACCCCTCGGATCAATTAGATAGGGTGGCATTACTAACCTTTGTGTAACATAACTCATTCCAGTATCACCATAGAAACAAATAGCCTAAATTGTGAACCAAAGTAGGCCTACTGTTTGTGCTTTGAGTGGGGTTTTACCTCTCCTTTCCAAGAATAAATGCTCAATTTCATTATATTCTACTCTATAGGATATTATTACTGTCCCTGCAATCTTCCCTCTCATTTTCTTAGGCACTGAGCAAATTTCAGGTCTGCTGAACCCAAACTTGAACGTTGTGATAATTCAGTACAACTTATTTACTGTGAACACTGAGGCTGTACCCGCTTTAAATTACAGTTTTAACAGTGGCCAAGTAGGCTACTGTGGCTATTTGATCGTAATGTTGGTCTACTAAAGTGGCCTATTGTCAAAAACAGTGGAGAAAATGCATCCCATAACATGTTACCATGGAAATAAATGTTCTATCATTCAGCCTACAGCAGCAGCCAATGTGTGGTGTTCAATGTAGGTCTACATTCCATGAGACTTTTGAAAAAAAAATGCAGGGCTTGACATTAACCTGTTCATCCACTTGTCCTTCAGACAAGGAGATGACAGAAAATGTTGTTGTGTTGTTTGATGCAAGAAACCACTTTACAAAATAAAATGCATGATTATTCCCATACCATTATTACAGAGAATCAGGCAAATTATGCTACCCTCTGCCTATTGGCTACTTAGCTTATTCAAGCCTGTCTCAAAATACAACACTGCCCCTTTAAAACAAAAAAAAGCTATTTACCTGACTCCCTTTTCAAATATGTCTAGAAATGTACAGGTTTTGTGCTCTTGTAGGAAGCAATCACTCCTCTATTGCTGACAAAAAATATATATCTACAGTATAACTAGGCTAATAACTCACTAAATAGCAAAGGATATGAACAAAATGTGCCACGTGGCTACATGCAGCTCTGGATTTGATCTCAAAATAATCACATCTACTCACCACTTCTCATGCTGTAAACACAGTCCAGTTCAAAGTAAATGGCACAGATCCATATATGGCAATGGTCTATTTGCATATAGGCCTACTGCAGCTCTGATTGGTTATGCCGCCCCGGTCTGTGTAGAGTACGGGCTGAGTAGTGCGTGGCAATGCAATAGAATCCTACTCCGGTGCGTTCTGCCTACAACAAAATCTCTTGTGTAGTTCGCTTTGTTTCGGTATGTTGCGTTGAAAGTGGCTAATAATGCGTTGATTCAATCACAATTGCCACAGTAAAGGAAACCGTTGATAGTGTTAACAGGGAAAACTCTAGAACAGTGGTCACCAACCTTTTCTGAGTCCAGATCACTTTGAGTCTAAATGCAAGCAGAGATCTACCGCTCAGATTTATTTTTACATGACTTAAAAAACGTAAGCCTCTGCAACATTAACCAATTAGAAACAGTACTGTAGCAATGAGGTTTGTGCAGTAAGCTATTGGCCCAATACATTATCACCGCATATTGGCTTTGCTTGAATTGCCCTGCCAATGCATTGTTGTTCGCGACATTTCAAAATTTGAGGTAGGCTATATGATCACACCGGTAATAGATCCATTGTTGTGTTACTTGTGAAGCACAGCTGAGTGAGCATATATTTAAATTATTAGCTTTTTATTTGTATTTACTGGGCTGTTCCTGCATCTAATGGTCAGTCTCAGCGGAGGGAGAGAGCAGCAGACTGAGGGTCCGCCTCTCAACATCCCTCCGCTCTCCCTTTCCTCCACTGCCTCTCAACATCCCTCCGCTCTCCCTTTCCTCCACTGCCTCTCAACATCCCTCTGCTCTCCCTTTCCTCCACTGCCTCTCAACGTCCCTCTGCTCTCCCTTTCCTCCACTGCCTCTCAACGTCCCTCTGCTCTCCCTTTCCTCCACTGCCTCTCAGCATCCCTCTGCTCTCCCTTTCCTCCACTGCCTCTCAACATCCCTCCACTCTCCCTTTCCTCCACTGCCTCTCAACATCCCTCCGCTCTCCCTTTCCTCCACTGCCTCTCAACATCCCTCCTCTCTCCCTTTCCTCCACTGCCTCTCAACGTCCCTCCTCTCTCCCTTTCCTCCACTGCCTCTCAACGTCCCTCCGCTCTCCCTTTCCTCCACTGCCTCTCAACATCCCTCCGCTCTCCCTTTCCTCCACTGCCTCTCAACATCCCTCTGCTCTCCCTTTCCTCACTGCCTCTCAACATCCCTCCGCTCTCCCTTTCCTCCACTGCCTCTCAACATCCCTCTGCTCTCCCTTTCCTCCACTGCCTCTCAACATCCCTCCGCTCTCCCTTTCCTCCACTGCCTCTCAACATCCCTCCGCTCTCCCTTTCCTCCACTGCCTCTCAACATCCCTCCGCTCTCCCTTTCCTCCACTGCCTCTCAACATCCCTCCGCTCTCCCTTTCCTCCACTGACACTGACCAAAAAGGGACACCGTCTTCCAGCTAATGGCGAAACTCGAGGTGAACCGCATTATTTCTGCCTCATTGTCACGTTCGTTGTGTAAAGGATCGGACCAAGGTGCAGCGTGGTATGCGTACATGGTCGTTTATTTTAATAAACACAGACAAAATAGCAAAATCCAACAGAACGTGAAGTTCAAGAGGCTAAACATCAAAACAAGCCAAACAGAAACAGAAACAAGATCCCACAACTAAGGTAGGCAACATGGCGGCCTAAGTACGATCCCCAATCAGAGACAACGACCGACAGCTGCCTCTGATTGGGAACCACACCCGGCCAACATAGAAATATATAAACTAGATTTCACACCCTGACCAACTCAACTAGAGATCTCAATGTCAGGGCGTGACACTCATGCACCAATTCATGTTGTTACGCCTATGAACAGAGAAAGTTAAATGTTCCTTGATATTAAAAAAGACCCAAGCCACTAATAATAACAACAACGCGAGCCTATAGATACACTTTCCTACTCATTCATTACTGCTGCAGTGCTTGTTGTAGCGCTGAGTGGAAATTGGAAGAACGCGCATTTTATGGCTTATAAAAGTGTTGAATACAAAGTGTTGACAGTGCTGAGTAAGAACTTAAACATGAACTCACTCATAGAAACAGCAGCTCTTTGCTGTATTCGTTGACAGTCTCTCTCTAGTCATGGTTTTAAACGTTTTGAAATCTCACAGTATCAACTTTGCTGTAGCTTTCTTTTATACCTGCTATGTTACTGGAGACACGGTAATCTGAGCCATCCGATTGGCCAGTGGTAGGCCTATAGTGCACATGATTTGCTCTCCGGGCCCGCCGGGAAGGTAGAGTTTGTACCTTCAGACACATGAAATGGTTCAAAATGGCAACAGTTTGCCTACCGCGCGCGCAGGGCAGCTGAATCGGGTTGTCACGACTTCCTCCGAAGCTGTCTCCTCTCCTTCTTCGGGTAGGCTTCTCGTCACCGGCCTTCTAGCCACTGCCGCTCCTCATCTCATCATTCCATTTGTTTTGTCTTGTTTTTACACACACCTGGTTCATATCCCCTCACCAGTATAAGTGTTCCCTCTGCCCCCTTGTCTTTGTGTGTGATTGTTTATTGTGGAGGAGAGAGAAGCTCGGTGGAGCTCCATGTATTTTGTATCGCTGGGAATATTCCCTGTGTGCCTTGTATTTTACAGTGCGCCTGTTTTGCGCACTGGAGGGATTTTACGCATTACTGCGTAACTCTGTGGTTCAGAATAAATCGTGTTATTCTGTGATTTACCCTCCTGCGCCTGACTCCTTCAAAATCACCTCATCACACGGGTGCACATGCCACCCCCCCCAAAAAAATAGGAACACAAGGCTTTATCGTTGGGTTTTTTACAGAAATGTTTGCCGATCGACTAGGAATGCCTTGGAGATCGACCAGTCAACCTTGATCGACCGGTTGGTGACCACTGCTCTAGAAAGTTGAGTGAAGTTCAACCTCGTGCTTCTCTCTGTGGGCTGATATTTCTTCTGAGTGGCAGTCCCAGGGGAGCTGGCTGGCTGGCTAGCTGGCTACTGTGCACACGCATTCAGTTTAGAGGGACCATTGTGTCACTGTGTCTGTAACATGGTCTACTGAAGGCCTATAAGGTGCCTTGACCATTGATTAATTAATGTCAAAATAATGTATTCATTATTTAGCCTACACTAGGCTACTCTGTTCCTGTTTTGAGCATGCCACTGGGACAGGTGTAAAATCTTCTCCGATGTCGTTTCACTCTTTAGATAATGTCCTAAAACAGCAGACATTAGCATGAGGTTACGGTACAGTAGTTCATTTGTTCCACGCTGTGAGATGAGGCTATTATGTGAAAGTTCCTCAGAAGTTGGAACTACTCCACTCTCTCACAACAGATCATGCGCACACATTCCAGGCCGGCTAGGCCTGGGGGAAGAGGGTTTGGGGTCAGCTGGTCTCCAGACAGAAGGAGGCTGGATTCAACAATATTATCCCAAGCATGTGATGGTATGGGGAGGGAAGCAGAGAGGGGAGAGAGAGGGTGTGGGCAAGTGGAAGTTATATTGTGAGTTAACATTACTCTTTCTTTTCCCCGGACGCTGCATTACTAACTTATATCACAGGTGACCTGGTTGGACCTGCTGTGTGACTATCGCCGGCTGCAGTCGCCTCTTCGCCGTGTGCTTGGTTAGTCTGGCTGTGTAGAGAACTCTTCGGTGTGGTAGTTGGCCAGTCATGGTTCTTCTGGTTGTGTTGGGTAGCCTGCTCCAGCTGCTGCTACTGCGGCCGTGTGTGGGCCAGTTTCCCCGGCCCTGCGCCAACACAGAGGCGCTGCGGACCAAGCAGTGCTGCCCGGTCTGGGAGGGGGACGGGTCGGCATGCGGAGCCACATCGGGCCGGGGGTTCTGTCAGGACGTGATGGTATCGGAGGAGCCCCACGGGCCACAGTACCCACACACTGGGATAGACGACCGGGAACGGTGGCCGCTGGCCTTCTACAACCGCACATGCCAGTGTGCAGGAAACTATGGGGGTTTCGACTGTGGAGAGTGCAGGTTCGGCTACTTCGGAAACGGGTGCGCCGAGCAGCGGGAGTCCGTAAGGAGGAACATACTCTCGCTGTCGGTGGCGGAACAGCAGCGGTTCATCGCCTACCTGAACTTGGCCAAGAACACCGTAGCCGCCGACTACGTCATTGTCACGGGAACTCGCGCTGAGATGGGTGCAAATGGGGAAAAGCCGATGTTTTCTGACGTGAGTGTGTACGACCTGTTTGTGTGGATGCACTACTACGTGTCCAGGGACGCACTGCTGGGGGGACCAGGAAATGTTTGGCCGGACATCGATTTTGCGCACGAGTCGGCGGCGTTTCTGCCATGGCACCGAGTGTTCCTGCTGCACTGGGAGCACGAGATCAGGAAGATAACGGGGGATTTTAACTTCACCATCCCTTACTGGGACTGGCGGGACGCCACAGACTGTACGGTGTGCACCGACAACCTGATGGGTGGGCGGAGCCCGCTTAACCCAAATCTCATCAGCCCCGCCTCTGTATTCTCTTCATGGAAGGTAAACAAACGCATGTGACACAGGTAGAGTGATGTGAACAGTAGTGTGTGTGTGTGCACCATGTGACATCACTGAATCATGCGCCAAGAGCCTGGAGCTGTGAAACACCCTGATCACACTGATGACTACTCCTAACTAGGGCCAAACTCCGGGCTGGGAATACCAAGATTACAATATGAGGTCACATTCTAAACCTCTCATCTAGATAAGCGCCTGAGGGCAAATCTCAAATAATACCTCTCAACCAAAGCCTCCTTCCTGTGTGATTTGAGACCCAGCCTGAGAGAGTTCTACTTAATTCAGAGCAGAGGAATGGCAGGGGAAATAGTGTATAATCTGTGTATAGTCTGTTTATAGTCTGTGTATAGACTGTTTATAGTCTGTGTATGGTCTGTGTATAGTCTGTTTATAGTCTGTGTATGGTCTGTGTATAGTCTGTGTATGGTCTGTGTATAGTCTGTTTATAGTCTGTTTATAGTCTGTGTATAGTCTGTTTATAGTCTGTGTATAGTCTGTGTATAGTCTGTGTATGGTCTGTGTATAGTCTGTGTATAGTCTGTGTATAGTCTGTTTATAGTCTGTGTATAGTCTGTGTATGGTCTGTGTATAGTCTGTGTATAGTCTGTGTATAGTCTGTTTATAGTCTGTGTATAGTCTGTGTATAGTCTGTGTATGGTCTGTGTATAGTCTGTGTATAGTCTGTGTATAGTCTGTTTATAGTCTGTGTATAGTCTGTGTATGGTCTGTGTATAGTCTGTGTATAGTCTGTGTATAGTCTGTTTATAGTCTGTGTATGGTCTGTGTATAGTCTGTGTATAGTCTGTGTATGGTCTGTGTATAGGGGGGATCTCTGACACAGCTAATGTTGTGTGTCTTGTTCAGACACATGGTTCATTTAACACAGCAGATGTACAGGTAATGTGGGTTATTTTATCAGAACCAGAGAGCAGAGAGAGAGAGAGAGAAAGAGAGAGAGAGAGAGAGAGAGAGAGAGAGAGAGAGAGAGAGAGAGAGAGAGAGAGAGAGAGAGAGAGAGAGAGAGAGACATATAAATAGAGAGAGAGTGAGCGAGTCTGTGTATGTGTGCATGCCTGTGTGTACCTGTGTGTACCTGTGTGTACCTGTGTATACCTGTGTGTACCTGTGTGTACCTGTGCAGGAGAGTATGCATCCAGAAAGAGAGGAGTACAACAGCAGGTGTGTATACTGTATGTCTGTGCTGTATTGTAACATGACGGTGTGTGTGTACCTACCTGCGCAGGTGATCTGTACCCAGCCAGAGGAGTACAACAGCAGAGCAGCACTGTGTCCCGGGACAGGGGAGGGGCCTCTGCTGCGCAACCCTGGTAACCACGACACTAACCGTGTGAGGCGTCTGCCCACCTCGGCCGACGTGGAGTTTGTGGTGGGTATAGAGACTTACGAGACAGGAGCCATGGACCGCCAAGCCAACATGAGCTTCAGGAACTCCCTGGAGGGTAGGTAGACACTCACTCAGACATAGGCCGCCATTTTGACTTCTATACACACCCTCACAGTTCAAACATCACTCCCTATATTTTCAGTGGGATCTTCTCCTTTAGTGATGTGTATGAGAAGGTGGTGCTTATTTGTGCAAGTAAACGTGTGTGTGTGTGTGTGTGTGTGTGTGTGTGTGTGTGTGTGTGTGTGTGTGTGTGTGTGGGTTTAGGTTTCGCCAGTCCTGAGAC
>NC_059197.1:32259729-32374729 GCF_020615455.1 Coregonus clupeaformis | reverse complement strand
GCCAAAAAAGGACCAGCTGCCATCATGTTAGTGATTCTCTCGTTAACACAGGTGAGAGTGTTGACGAGGACAAGGCTGGAGATCACTCTATCATGCTGATTGAGTTAGAATAACAGACTGGAAGCGTTAAAAGGAGGGTGGTGCTTGAAATCATTGTTCTTCCTCTGTTAACCATGGTTACCTGCAAGGAAACACGTGCCGTCATCATTGCTTTGCACAAAAAGGGCTTCACAGGCAAGGATATTGCTTCTAGTAAGATTGCACCTAAATCAACCATTTATCGGATCATCAAGAACTTCAAGGAGAGAGGTTCAATTGTTGTGAAGAAGGCATCAGGGCGCCCAAGAAAGTCCAGCAAGCGCCAGGACCGTCTCCTAAAGTTGATTCAGCTGCAGGATCGGGGCACCACCAGTGCAGAGCTTGCTCAGGAATGGCAGCAGGCAGGTGTGAGTGCATCTGCACGCACAGTGAGGTGAAGACTTTTGGAGGATGGCCTGATGTCAAGAAGGGCAGCAAAGAAGCCACTTCTCTCCAGGAAAAACATCAGGGACAGACTGATATTCTGCAAAGGGTACAGGGATTGGACTGCTGAGGACTGGGGTAAAGTCAATTTCTCTGATGAATCCCCTTTCTGATTGTTTGAGGCATCCGGAAAACACCTTGTCCAGATAAGACAAGGTGAGCGTTACCATCAATCCTGTGTCATGCCAACAGTAAAGCATCCTGAGACCATTCATGTGTGGGGTTGCTTCTCAGCCAAGGGAATTACATTTTTACATTTCACTCATTTAGCAGACGCTCTTATCCAGAGCGACTTACATCTTTCTTTTTTTTTTCATACTGGCCCCCCATGGGAATCGAACCCAAAACCCTGGCGTTGCAAACGCCATGCTCTACCAACTGAGCTACATCCCTGCCGGCCATTCCCTCCCCTACCCTGGACGACGCTGGGCCAATTGTGTGCCGCCGCATGGGTCTCCCGGTCGCGGCCGGCTATGACAGAGCCTGGACTCGAACCAGGATCTCTAGTGGCACAGCTAGCACTGCGATGCAGCGCCTTAGACCACTGCGCCACTCGCACTCGGGAGGCGGAATAGAATGGGCTCCCTCACATTAATAAAGAATGGTACCAACACATCCTCTGAGAGCAACTTCTCCCAACCATCCAAGCACAGTTTGGTGACGACCAATGTCTTTTCCAGCATGATGGAGCACCTTGCCATAAGGCAAAAGTGATAACTAAGTGGCTCGGGGAACAAAACATCGAAATGTTGGGTCCATGGCCAGGAAACTCCCCAGACCTTAATCCCATTGAGAACTTGTGGTCGATCCTCAAGAGGCAGGTGGACAAACAAAAACCCACAAATTCTGACAAACTCCAAGCATTGATCATGCAAGAATGGGCTGCCATCAACCAGGATGTGGCCCAGAAGTTAATTGACAGCATGCCAGGGCGGATTGCAGAGGTCTTGAAAAAGAAGGGTCAACACTGCAAATACTGACTCTTTGCATAAACTTAATGTAATTGTCAATAAAAGCCTTTGACACTTATGGAATGCTTGTAATTATACTTCAGTATACCATAGTAACATCTGACAAAAATATCTACAAACACTAAAGCAGCAAACTTTGTGAAGACCAATACTTGTGTCATTCTCAAAACTTTTGACCACGACTGTACATATAATAACTTTAAACAATATAAATAACTTAAATATAAAACAATTACAAACAAACTAAAATACTGGAACCAGGAGTGATTGAGTTTGCGTTGACGCTTTCACGCCATTAGAATACATAGAGGTTGTTAAAGATGAAAATACCCCACAGGAAGCCAGGTCCTCTCGGTTCCTGAACAATTTCCAGTTGCCCACTGATGATGTCACTCAACACCAGTGAGAGTGATGCTTCTCTCTGATGGAAGGAGAACCAGTGAGTTACTTCCTGGTAGGTTCAAGTCAGCTGTCTCTCTGTGAGTCTGGGGTCATGGTGAACGGGAGCTGGTCTCAGCTGAAGGACTCTTTGTTGAACTCAAAAGTGGTTGCTGAGTAGTGGTCTGAGTTACACAGTCTGTGCAGAGTCCTGGAGATGCCTTTAGGCCCACAGCAGAACACCCACACCCACTGATTGAGGAAAGCACACACAACACAGATGCAACATCAACACAACATGATTTTCTTTAACATTAATTATCCCAAAAATGATCTAATCAGAAGATTTCTTTAAACATTTTACTCACTGCTTTATTGGTCTTCCCTATCTCCTCAAAGAGCAACCTCCACCTCGGTCGGCCAATCAGCAGCCGGGAACTCAGAGGGCGGTACCTCTCCTCAGAGATGTTCTGGACAGGAAACAAAACAGAACAATTCTAATGATCTTCATAGTGTGATTACAGCTCCAGGTAGAAGTGACCCTTTACCACATATCTAGGATCAGATTACCCTAGCCCCAGATCTAGGATCAGATTACCCTAGCCCCATATTTAGGATCAGATTACCCTAGCCAAAAATCTAGGATCAGATTACCCTAGCCCCAAAATCTAGGATCAAATTACCCTAGGCCCAGATTTAGGATCAAATTACCCTAGCCCCAAAATCTAGGACCAGATTACCCTAGCCCCAAAATCTAGGATCAGATTACCCTAGCCCCAAAATCTAGGATCAGATTACCCTAGCCCCAAACCAAGGGGTTTTAGGTGGGTGAAAACATGTCTGACCCTGCATCAGGGGTTAGGGGAAACGTGTACCTACTGTATGAGTCTTACAGGAAAAATATTATCAACTCTACAACATGAACTGGTTTGCATGATATTAAATGGCTGGACAAGTCCACTTCATGTCTGCCTCTGAACTGCTTTTGATCTGGTGGACTCACTAAACACACATGCTTTGTTTGTAAAGTATGTCTGAGTGTTGGAGTGTGCCACTAGTTATCCATTAAAAAATAATGCCGTCTGGTTTGCTTAGTATTTACTTTTACTTCTGAAACTTAAGTATATTTTAGCAATTACATTTACTTTTGATACTTAAGTATATTTAAAACCAAATACTTTTATACTTTTACTCAAGTAGTATTTTACTGGGTGACTTTCACTTTAGTCATTTTCTATTAAGGTATCTTTACTTTAACTCAATTGGGAACTTTTTCCACCTCTACTCTGAACCGTGAGCCCTGAACAAGATCAAATAAAATATGTATGATTCCCTTTCCACACCGTGTCTGCTAGCTGGAGGCAGAGTGAAATTAAAAAGGACTGCAGTAATACAACACCTTCTGAAAGACTCTGTGAAAGCACTGCTTTGTGTAGAAGGAAGGTTTAACGGCCAGAGGGGCTGAATAAAGAAAATAGTCCACTACACAGTGCACACACACACAAATGATACACACACACACACACACACACACAAATGATGTACACCACACACACACACACACACACACAAATGATACACACACACACACACACACACACACATACTAAAAGGCACTGCATGGTGAATCTGACATCTGCATTGGCCGTGCAGCATTTACGGTGATAGGGCCTCTGCAGAAGGCAGGGCATTCATACATCTTGCGCTTTGGGGAGCAGCGCAGAGCTGTTGTGAAGGAAGTTGTCAAGGAAGTGAGTTTGTGTTTATACAGGACCTCCCGCCCTCACCTACAGTCAACCAATCATGTCAATTGGGAGATATACAGAGCCCTCCGTATTGCTACAAAATTCGAGAGGCGCACGGCGATGCGGTATGGAGCTTGATTTGGCCTCTACATCCTCCGGAGGCTCCGCAATTGCGTCTCACCCTCCATACGAAGCCACCGACCACATTTTCAGATCAAGCATAAATTGGCTTTATCACCCACAACACAACCCCAGTGGAGTGTATTCAAGGATGCCAAGGGAAGCCAGGCTTCCCCAAAAAATTGACACAAAAATCTATAAATAAACATTAAATAATGTATCTTTCGTCCTCTGTGTTTCATAATTTTCCTTCAATTCACAAGAGGATGAATGTATCTCTCCGGAGAAAGCATCATAGCGAGTGAAACAGCGGCCCTCTGTCTCTGTATGTACAGTGGGGAAAAAAAGTATTTAGTCAGCCACCAATTGTGCAAGTTCTCCTACTTAAAAAGATGAGAGAGGCCTGTAATTTTCATCATAGGTACACGTCAACTATGACAGACAAATTGAGAAAAAAAATCCAGAAAATCACATTGTAGGATTTTTTATTAATTTATTTGCAAATTATGGTGGAAAATAAGTATTTGGTCACCTACAAACAAGCAAGATTTCTGGCTCTCACAGACCTGTAACGTTTTCTTTAAGAGGCTCCTCTGTCCTCCACTCGTTACCTGTATTAATGGCACCTGTTTGAACTTGTTATCAGTATAAAAGACACCTGTCCACAACCTCAAACAGTCACACTCCAAACTCCACTATGGCCAAGACCAAAGAGCTGTCAAAGGACACCAGAAACAAAATTGTAGACCTGCACCAGGCTTGGACTACTGAATCTGCAATAGGTAAGCAGCTTGGTTTGAAGAAATCAACTGTGGGAGCAATTATTAGGAAATGGAAGACATACAAGACCACTGATAATCTCCCTCGATCTGGGGCTCCACGCAAGATCTCACCCCGTGGGGTCAAAATGATCACAAGAACGGTGACCAAAAATCCCAGAACCACACGGGGGGACCTAGTGAATGACCTGCAGAGAGCTGGGACCAAAGTAACAAAGCCTACCATCAGTAACACACTACGCCGCCAGGGACTCAAATCCTGCAGTGCAAGACGTGTCCCCCTGCTTAAGCCAGTACATGTCCAGGCCCGTCTGAAGTTTGCTAGAGTGCATTTGGATGATCCAGAAGAGGATTGGGAGACTGTCATATGGTCAGATGAAACCAAAATATAACTTTATGGTAAAAACTCAACTCGTCGTGTTTGGAGGACAAAGAATGCTGAGTTGCATCCAAAGAACACCATACCTACTGTGAAGCATGGGGGGTGGAAACATCATGCTTTGGGGCTGTTTTTCTGCAAAGGGACCAGGACGACTGATCAGTGTAAAGGAAAGAATGAATGGGGCCATGTATCGTGAGATTTTGAGTGAAAACCTCCCTTCCATCAGCAAGGGCATTGAAAATGAAACGTGGCTAGGTCTTTCAGCATGACAATGATCCCAAAACACCGCCCGGTCAACGAAGGAGTGGCTTCGTAAGAAGCATTTCAAGGTCCTGGAGTGGCCTAGCCAGTCTCCAGATCTCAACCCCATAGAAAATCTTTGGAGGGGAGTTGAAAGTCCGTGTTGCCCAGCGACAGCCCCAAATCATCACTGCTCTAGAGGAGATCTGCATGGAGGAATGGGCCAAAATACCAGCAACAGTGTGTGAAAACCTTGTGAAGACTTACAGAAAACGTTTGACCTGTGTCATTGCCAACAAAGGGTATATAACAAAGTATTGAGAAACTTTTGTTATTGACCAAATACTTATTTTCCACCATAATCTGCAAATAAATTCATAAAAAATCCTACAATGTGATTTTCTGGATTTTTTCCCCTCATTTTGTCTGTCATAGTTGACGTGTACCTATGATGAAAATTACAGGCCTCTCTCATATTTTTAAGTGGGAGAACTTGCACAATTGGTGCCTGACTAAATACTTTTTTTCCCCACTGTATAGCCCATCTATCTGATGCTGTCTGGTCAAAAAGAGCAATTCCTGTTTTCTTTTGCGACTTGCGGTAACTCACTGTGGTTCTAAACCAATAGTTGTTTAGTAGTCCGAAAATGTCGGAAACATCAACTTGCTTGGCCATGCTGTAGGTCATGTAACGGTTTGTTACATGCAAAATGTTTCTTAACTTCACCCGGACAGATGTTGCTCTCCAGTTTTGTGATGAAACGAAGGTGTGGTTGAATTTCCCCGGTGATTTTACTCACGCACCCCTACTGCACAACCCTGACATCTAAGACAGGAAGTGTCAGTTCACTTGCTCTCTCTCTTTTCAAAATCTATCCCTTTGTACAATCCTTTCAGCTCCGCCAGAGAAAATGGCATTGAGGGAAAGAAAGATTGAACGGAACACAGTTAAAGAGAGGGAGAGATCGGAAAGAGAGTGTTCTCCGGCAGTGCTGTAGAACGGAGAAATAGAAAGATTGAAATAAGACATTCCACCTCCATGAAGGTAGCAGTGAACTATGGTTACAGTGAAGGTTTACATGCTTCACTCTCTCTCTCTCTCTCTCTATCCATATATTTTTTTTCTCTTCACCAATCTGTGGTGTACCCTGCCTTCTACTGGCTGGCTGGCTGGCTGGCTGGCTGAATGGATGGAGTGAGTGACAACTGACGGTGTGTTTGAGTGTCCCACCTGAAATCCATCTGTCTGGCTGACAAAGAGCTGCAGATTCAGATAATCAGGTATGTTTTCCTGTTTACAGCTAGAGAGAGAGAGAGAGGGGGGGGGGGGCCTTCTCTGCCATCAAAAGGAACATAAAATTTGACATACCAATTAGGATCTGGCTAAAAACACTTGAATCAGTTATAGAACCCATTGCCCTTTATGGTTGTGAGGTCTGGGGTCCGCTCACCAACCAAGAATTCACAAATTGGTACAAACACCAAATTGAGACTCTGCATGCAGAATTCTGCAAAAACATCCTCCGTGTACAACGTAAAACACCAAATAATGCATGCAGAGCAGAATCAGGCCAAAAGCCGCTAATTATCAAAATCCAGAAAAGAGCCGTTAAATTCTATAACCACTTAAAAGGAAGCGATTCCCAAACCTTCCATAACAAAGCCATCACCTACAGAGAGATGAACTTGGAGAAGAGTCCCCTAAGTAAGCTGGTCCTGGGGCTCTGTTCACAAACACAAACAGACCCCACAGAGCCCCAGGACAACAACAACAACAACACAATTAGACCCAACCAAATCATGAGAAAACAAAAAGAGAATTACTTGACACATTGGAAAGAATTAACAAAAAAACAGAGCAAACTAGAACGCTATTTGGCCCTAAACAGAGAGTACACAGTGGCAGAATACCTGACCAATGTGACTGACCCAAACTTAAGGAAAGCTTTGACTAGGCAGACCTGGCTCTCAAGAGAAGACAGGCTATGTGCACACTGCCCACAAAATGAGGTGGAAACTGAGCTGCACTTCCTAACCTCCTGCCAAATGTATGACCATATTAGAGACACATATTTCCCTCAGATTACAGCGATCCACAAAGAATTCAAAAACAAACCCAATTTTGATAAACTCCCTTATCTACTGGGTGAAAATCCACAGTGTGCCATCACAGCTGCAAGATTTGTGACCTGTTGCCACAAGAAAAGGGCAACCAGTGAAGAACAAACACCATTGTAAATACAACCCATATTTATGTTGATTTATTTTCCCATTTGTACTTTAACTATTTGCACATTGTTACAACACTGTATATATACATAATATGACATTTGAAATGTCCTTATTCTTTTGAAACTTCTGAGTGTAATGTTTACTGTTAATATTTATTGTTTATTTCACTTTTGTTTACTATCTACTTCACTTGCTTTGGCAATGTTAACATACATTTCCCATGCCAATAAAGCCCTTAAATTGAATTGAATTGAAATTGAAATTGAAATTGAAATTGAATTGAATTGAGAAGGAGAGAGGGAGATAGAGAGAGGGTGAGAGAGGGTGAGAGAGGAGAGAGAGAGAGGGTCGAGGTGAGAGAGGAGAGAGAGAGGAGAGAGAGGGTGAGAGTAGGAGGGTGAGAGAGGGAAAGAGAGAGAGAGAGAGAGAGAGAGAGAGAGAGAGAGAGAGAGAGAGAGAGAGAGAGAGAGAGAGAGAGAGAGAGAGAGAGAGAGAGAGAGAGAGAGAGAGAGAGAGAGAGAGAGAGAGAGAGAGAGAGAGAGAGAGAGAGAGAGAGAGAGAGAGAGAGAGAGAGAGAGAGAGAGACAGAGAGAGAGAGAGAGAGAGAGAGAGAGAGAGAGAGAGAGAGAGAGAGAGAGAGAGAGAGAGAGAGAGAGAGGAGAGAGAGAGAGAGAGAGAGAGAGAGAGAGAGAGAGAGAGAGAGAGAGAGAGAGAGAGAGAGAGGAGAGGAGATTATATGAACATGCCTGACAGGCAGATCAAGTCAAATCAAATCAAACTGTCTTTGTCACATGCGCCGAATACAACAGGTGTAGACCTTACTGTAGGGGATGTCAATGTAAATTAATCTGATACAGTGGGGTCTGAAATTATTTACACCCTTGATAAAGATGAGCAATAATGACTGTATAAAATAAATAATTCAAATACTGAGCTATATTGTATGCAAAAACAAATGGGAAATTGTATTATTTTATACTAATACAATTGCTCAGAGAAAGAGATTTAGTTTAGCAAGTAAAACCTTTTTTTCTCAAAAAGGTAGGGGTCAAAATTATAGACACCCCTAAAGATTCTAATAAATAAAGTAGTCAAACGTTTAGTATTTGGTCCCATATTCTCAGCATGCAATGACTACATCAAGCTTGTGACTCTACAAACTTGTCGGATGAATTTACAGTTCGTTTTGGTTGTGTTTCAGATTATTTTGTTCCCAATAGAAATTAATGGTAAACAACATAGTGTCATTTTGGAGTCACTTTTATTGTAAATAAGATTAGAATATGTTTCTAAATACTTCTACATTAATGTGGATGCTACCATGTTTACGTATAATCCTGAATTAATCGTGAATAATGATGAGTGAGAAAGTTATAGAGGGTCGAAGATCATACCCCCAAGGCATGTTAACCTTCCCTGTTATTGGTAGTGGTGAGAGGTTAGCCTTGGGGGTATGATCTTTGACTTTGTCCCTCTGTAACTTCTCACTCATCATTATTAATGATTCATTCAGGATTATCCACAATCTTGGTAGCATCCACATTAATGTAGAAGGGTTTAGAAACATATTCTATTCTTTTTTTATATATAAGTGACTCCAAAATGACACAATACATTATTCACCATACATTTCTATTGGGCACAAAATTATCTGAAACACGACCAAAATGAACTGCAAATGCATCCAACAAGTTCGTAGAGTCACAAGCTTGATGTAATCATTGCGTGCTGAGAATATGGGACCAAATACTTTACTTTACTGACTTTATTGTCCCCGTGGGGGAAATGTTGCGGTATCATGTACTTGTTTAAAATGGTGTTTAAGAAAAAGGACAAGAACAATGCAGTAGACAACAAAGTCACAAAATACTAAACAATTGACTTCTTTATTTATAAGAATCTTTAGGGATGTCAATCATTTTTACGCCTACCTTTTTGAGAGAAAAAAATATTACTTTCTCTGAGCAATTGTATTTGTATAAAATAATGCAATTGAAAAAATTTTTTTTGCATACAATATAACTCAGTAACACTTTATTTGGATAGTCCATCTGTAGATGCTCTACAGACTATTAGTAACGTTTCAACTAACTATCTACTAACCCTAACCCTGGCTCTAACCCTAACCTTAATCCTTATCCTAACCCTAACCTTAATCCTTATCCTAAGCCTAAATTTAACCCTTACTCTTACCCTTACCCTTACCCTAACCCTAACCCTAACCCTAACCTTAGCAAGCAGTTGCTTATCAACAGATAGTTTGTTGACAGTATGACCATCTGAAGAGCATTTACAGATGGAAAATCCGGACTATCCAAATAAAGGTCATTATTACTAATCTTTATCAAGAGTGTCCATAATTTCGGACCCCACTGTTCATCAACAGACACTGAGTCACTAGATGGTGCTGTAACCCCAGATATCAGCCCCTCCACTACAGGCCTATAGAGGGCGCTCTGTCCCTGCTCTGGGAGAGCGCCAGCAGGTTTTTAAACAGTACACACACAGCACACAAGGAAAAAGAAGGACCCCAGCCCTCGGGCCTCAGGGCAGCAGGTGCCATACAGCCTCTCTACCCCAGCCCTCGGGCCTCAGGGCAGTAGGTGCCATACAGCCTCTCTACCCCAGCCCTCGGGCCTCAGGGCAGCAGGTGCCATACAGCCTCTCTATCCCAGCCCTCGGGCCTCAGGGCAGTAGGTGCCATACAGCCTCTCTACCCCAGCCCTCGGGCCTCAGGGCAGCAGGTGCCATACAGCCTCTCTACCCCAGCCCTCGGGCCTCAGGGCAGCAGGTGCCATACAGCCTCTCTATCCCAGCCCTCGGGCCTCAGGGCAGTAGGTGCCATACAGCCTCTCTACCCCAGCCCTCGGGCCTCAGGGCAGCAGGTGCCATACAGCCTCTCTACCCCAGCCCTCGGGCCTCAGGGCAGCAGGTGCCATACAGCCTCTCTACCCCAGCCCTCGGGCCTCAGGGCAGCTGTGCCATACAGCCTCTCTACCCCAGCCCTCGGGCCTCAGGGCAGCAGGTGCCATACAGCCTCTCTACCCCAGCCCTCGGGCCTCAGGGCAGCAGGTGCCATACAGCCTCTCTACCCCAGCCCTCGGGCCTCAGGGCAGCAGGTGCCATACAGCCTCTCTACCCCAGCCCTCGGGCCTCAGGGCAGCAGGTGCCATACAGCCTCTCTACCCCAGCCCTCGGGCCTCAGGGCAGCAGGTGCCATACAGCCTCTCTACCCCAGCCCTCGGGCCTCAGGGCAGCAGGTGCCATACAGCCTCTCTACCCCAGCCCTCGGGCCTCAGGGCAGCAGGTGCCATACAGCCTCTCTACCCCAGCCCTCGGGCCTCAGGGCAGCAGGTGCCATACAGCCTCTCTATCCCAGCCCTCGGGCCTCAGGGCAGTAGGTGCCATACAGCCTCTCTACCCCAGCCCTCGGGCCTCAGGGCAGCAGGTGCCATACAGCCTCTCTACCCCAGCCCTCGGGCCTCAGGGCAGCAGGTGCCATACAGCCTCTCTACCCCAGCCCTCGGGCCTCAGGGCAGCAGGTGCCATACAGCCTCTCTACCCCAGCCCTTGGGCCTCAGGGCAGCAGGTGCCATACAGCCTTTCCACCCCAGCCCTCGGGCCTCAGGGCAGCAGGTGCCATACAGCCTCTCCACCCCAGCCCTCGGGCCTCAGGGCAGCAGGTGCCATACAGCCTCTCCACCCCAGCCCTCGGGCCTCAGGGCAGCAGGTGCCATACAGCCTTTCCACCCCAGCCCTCGGGCCTCAGGGCAGCAGGTGCCATACAGCCTCTCTACCCCAGCCCTCGGGCCTCAGGGCAGCAGGTGCCATACAGCCTCTCTACCCCAGCCCACGGGCCTCAGGGCAGCAGGTGCCATACAGCCTTTCCACCCCAGCCCTCGGGCCTCAGGGCAGCAGGTGCCATACAGCCTTTCCACCCCAGCCCTCGGGCCTCAGGGCAGCAGGTGCCATACAGCCTCTCCACCCCAGCCCTCGGGCCTCAGGGCAGCAGGTGCCATACAGCCTCTCCACCCCAGCCCTCGGGCCTCAGGGCAGCAGGTGCCATACAGCCTCTCCACCCCAGCCCTCGGGCCTCAGGGCAGCAGGTGCCATACAGCCTCTCCACCCCAGCCCTCGGGCCTCAGGGCAGCAGGTGCCATACAGCCTCTCTACCCCAGCCCTCGGGCCTCAGGGCAGCAGGTGCCATACAGCCTCTCCACCCCAGCCCTCGGGCCTCAGGGCAGCAGGTGCCATACAGCCTTTCCACCCCTAGCCGAGTCCCCAACAACCGGATGTTCTGGTTTTCAGGGGAAATGGAAATGTGACTCGACTTCCACTTTTGGGTGTTAACTCCTCCTCCACATTTACTGGATTGGTTGAACAGTGCAGAAGAGAACCTCCCCCGACAGTTTCTTCTTCTTCTTCCCGTCAAGACCAGTGTGTAGGGGATCTAGTTTCAGGCCTTTCTTTTACGCCTGCTACGTTAGGTTACTCCACCTCTGACCCTGATGTTTAGCCCTGGCCTCTGGCCTGACCTTTAACCCTGACTTTTGACTCCTAGTCCCCAGGCTGACCTTGTGATGTCAGGCACACAGCAGCTCAGCGAACCAGTAGAAGGACTGCAGCTCCCTGCACACCCACACAAAGTATAGCCTCCTCAGACGGAAATGCCTCCAGCCATCCCTGAGACAGACCACACACACACACACACACACACACACACACACATACATACACACACAGAAACTACAGTGTGAGAATTTGGGCACTAAGCCCATGTCAAAACATTCACACCAATGGAAAACCAACAACCAACCATCTCTTGTCAGACAGCCACTCTCAGAACACAGGCGAATGGCGTGACTCCGATCCCACCCGCCACACACAGGCTGACCTCGTGGTTGAACACCTCCTGTGACGGACTGCTGAACGGACCATCCATGTACAGCTTACACACACAGTGGGAGGGACAACAATAGTGAGACAGTAACAAATTGCACACCCACTCACACTCACACATACACTCACAGACACATAAGACATTAAGACAAGTGGTTTTTGTACACTGAACAAAAATATAAACGCAACATGTAAAGTGTTGGTCCCATGTTTCCTGAGCTGAAATAAAAGATCCCAGAAATGTTCCATACTTCACAAAAAGCTTATTTCTCTCAAATGTTGTGCACACATGTGTTTACATCCCTGTTAGTGAGCATTTCTCCTTTGCCAAGATAATCCATCCACCTGACAGGTGTGGCATATCAAGAAGCTGATTAAACAGCATGATCATTACACAGGTGCACCTTGTGCTGGGGACAATAAAAGGCCACTCTAGAATGTGCCGTTTTGTCACACAACACAATGCCACAGATGTCTCAAGTTTTGAGGGAGCGTGCAATTGGCATGCTGACTGCAGGAATGTCCACCATAGCTGTTGTCAGAGAATTGTATGTGAATTTCCCTTCCATAAGCCACCACCAATGTCGTTTTAGAGAATTTGGCAGTACGTCCACCCGGCTTCCCAACATTAAACCACGTGTATAATTGTGTGGGCGAGCGGTTTGCTGATATTGACGTTGTGAACAGAGTGCCCCATGGTGGCGGTGGATTTATGGTATGGGCAGGCATAAGCTACGGACAACAAACACAATTGCATTTTATCGATGGCAATTTGAATAAACAGAGATACCGTGACGAGATCCTGAGGCCCATTGTCGTGCCATTCATCCGCTGCCATCACCTCATGTTTCAGCGTGATAATGCACAGCCCCATGTCGCAAGGATCTGTACACAATTCCTGGAAGCTGAAAATGTCCCAGTTCTTCCATGGCATACTCACCAGACATGTCACCCATTGAGCATGTTTGGGCTGCTCTGGATCGACGTGTACGACAGAGTGTTCCAGTCCAACCAATATCCAGCAACTTCGCACAGCCATTGAAGAGGAGTGGGACAACATTCCAAAGGCCACAATCAACAGCCTGATCTAGAAGGAGATGTGTTGTGCTGCATGAGGCAAATGGTGGTCACACCAGATACTGACTGGTTTTCTGATCCCACGCCCCTACCTTTTTTTAAAGGTATCTGTGACCAACAGATGCCTATCTGTATTCCCAGACTTGAAATCCAATGGACTGATTTCCTTATATGAACTGTAACTCAGTAAAATCGTTGAAATCGTTGTATGTTGCGTTTATATTTTTGTTCAGTGTAAGTCACAGGAGACGTGTGAACAATAAGAACTCTGTTGCCATGACGACAGCTAATCACAGAGCTGAACTCTGTGTTCATCTAAATCATTGTGGTGGTCTCCACTCTCAGAACCTCATTTATAGTGAATGAATCGTAAACTAGAACACACATACACACATATACACACGCAAACACACATGCACTAGGGCTCCCAATGACTTCCTTTGAGGTCAGGCACATATAAGCAAAACAAACAGGCAACATCCTGCAGGTCAGTCCCACAGCCAGAGAGAAGAAGAACAGCAGAAATAGCAAGAGCACACTTCCCCCTCCATCTCTAGAGAGCAGGAATACACTTCCCCCTCCATCTCTAGAGAGCAGGAGCACACTTCCCCCTCCTTCATCTCTAGAGAGAAGGAACACACTTCCCCCTCCTTCATCGCTACCTCTCCCCCTACGCTCTCCCTCTCCCTTGCTCATCCTCTCTCTCTCCATCCCTCTGTAGGTGAAGAATGCAATGCGTGTTATAATAATGTTCTCGGAGCCTGCTGATTACTGCAACCCAGGAGTTCAGGTGCTGTACATAGAATTTCAATGAGTAGAATAGACATCCTATTTAAAACAACAAAGATATCTGTGAACTGAGAAACTATGTCCACTCTACTATTTGTGATTCTATGTGCAGCCATACCCCGACGGGTGGAACCTTCCAGGCGGAGGGGCACAGAGGGGGAATGTCCTCAACCTGAATGGGGCAGGAGACCCCCTCTCACCAGGGTACCGTGCTAAAGGTGTGTGTTGGTGTGTGTGTGTGTTGGTGTGTTGGTGTGTGTGTTCTTATAGAGACATAGATGTTTCTGTGATAAAGGTGGAGTATAAACATCCTCTCCCTCTCCTCCAGAATACACTTACAGGTACAGCCTGGGGGAGGGGGTGGGGCTTCCTAAGATTCCAGTGCATCCTATTGGTTATCATGATGCCATCCACTAAAGTGAGTATTCTGATGACAACCAATCAGAGCTCACACAGAGAGCTAACTTCCTGTATGATGTCACCCTTGGCAGGAATATGGGAGGAGACATCCCACCCAATAACAGGAATGTGTCCTATCGGATTGAACCGGAATTCACTGACAGCCTCAGTACACAGTAAGATGCCATACACCTGGCTCTCTCTCTCTCCCTCCCTACCCCCTCTCAAACCTCTCTCCCTGAAGCTCCTTCTCCCTTAGCCCTCTTTCTCCATCAACCTTCTCCAATCTTTATTTTTCCTTCTTCCCCTTCTCTCTCTCTCTCTCTCTCTCTCTCTCTCCCTCTCCCTCTCCCTCTTTCTCTCTCTCTCTCTCTCTCTCTCTCTCTCTCTCTCTCTCTCTCTCTCTCTCTCTCTCTCTCTCTCTCTCTCTCTCTCTCTCTCTCTCTCTCTCTCTCTCTCTCTCTCTCTCTCTCTCTCTCTCCTCCTCCTCATTTCCCCCACTCTCATCCCCCTCTCCTCCACCTCTCTCTAATTCTCTGGAGTGTTGCCCAGAGCAGTAGAATGGAGGCTCCTTGTGTGTCCCTGTGAGAGAGAGAGAGATAGACCCACACACACATACATTTTCACACAACGAGTGGGGCTGATGTAGCCTGCTCCCAGATCTGTTTGTGCTTTGGCCTACTCCACTGTCATTATCAAGCATGACAATTCCATGAGGAGTTGGCAAAAGAGCAGGAACAGACTAGCATCAAGGCTAGGGTCGAGGGAGAGGGGGCTCTTTGTTCCCATCTACAACAGTGGAGGAGAATTGGCGTTCCTAAAACAACAACAACAACAACAACAACATGGAAAAGATAGAGTGTCTGTCTCTGTCTCCTCTCTGTGGTTCTCAGGAAGGTGCGTGTGAACATCCAGACTAACAACCAGGTGACGCGGATATACAACGTCATCGGGAGGATACGAGGGGCCGTGGAGCCAGTTACCACTTCCCACAACCTCTAAATGTTCTAGTCACCTGTTGACCTGGTTTACGGAAACATTGTGTGAGCGTTTGGCCCACAGCCTGTGTAGCCAGGGGACATGACGTTGGTAGACAATAGCTCAGAGCTGGCTGTGGCCCAGTAACTGTATGGTGCTTCCTCTCCACAACTCAACACCAAAATCTATCATCACTGTTTCATTTGAAATACCACAATACTTGATTCATAACAGAGTAAGGAGCAGAGCAGATGGTGATTGTGATCCCTCTCCCCCCTCCTCTCTCCGTTGTTGGCAGACCGCTATGTGATCCTGGGGGGCCAGCGGGGTGCCTGGGTGTTCGGGGGGATCGACCCAGTAACAGGAGCTGCCGTGGTGCACGAGAGTGTGAGGAGCGCCACGAAACTGCTCATTAAAGGTGTGTGTGTGTGTGGGGAGATCAGATTAACACACACATGCATTTAAACGCACACACACACACACACCACTATGTACTGAGATGAGTCTTTATGACTACAGTTGCATCATAAAAACTCTAAACAGCAGATACTAATCTGCATGCAAAACTCTGTAAGGATGACTGTTCCCATATTGTAGCAGTCTGGAGTAGTTCTCTAGAATGTTCTATCAGGTCTGTTTCCTCATTATGTTTTCACCGAGAAGTGGTGTATACTATAGTTTAGTGGTATAATGCATTTGGTCCAGTGTGTGTTTTCTCTGGCAATCACACAGTGTTGGAAAAAGTACCCTATTGTCATACTTGAGTAAAAGAAAAGATACCTTTAATAGAAAATTACTCTAGTAAAAGTGAAAGTCACCCAGTAAAATACTACTTGAGTAAAAGTCTAAAAGTATTTGGTTTTAAATATACTTAAGTATCAAAAGTAAATGTAATTGCTCAAATATACTTAAGTATTGAAAGTAAAAGTAAAATTATAAATCATTTCAAATTCCCTGTATTAAACAAACCAGACGGCACCATTTTTTAATTTTTTTTATTCACGGATAGCCAGGGTCACACTCCAACACTCAGACATAATTTACAAATGAAGCATGTGTTTAGTGAGTCCACCGGATTAGAGGCAGTAGGGATGACCAGGGATGTTCTCTTGATAAGTGCGTGAATTGGACCATTTTCCTGTCCTGGTAAGCATTAAAATGTAACAAGTACTTTTGGGTGTCAGGGTATGGAGTAAAAAGTACATTATTTTCTTTAGGAATGTAGCGGAGTAAAAGTAAAAGTTGTCAAAAATATAAATAGTAAAGTAAAGTACAGATACCCCAAAAACTACTTAAGTAGTACTTTAAAGTATTTTTACTTAAGTACTTTACACCACTGTTCCTTTGTGTGTTGCAGGTATGTACACATTGAGGATAGACTGCACCCCCTCTCTCCACACCTTGGTGTATGACATCACCAAACAGGTAAACTTGAATCTACTGTTTATTTCAGGATTACACTGTGACTTTTTGAATGGTTTTCAATGGGCAAAAACGTAGTGCAATGGTTTTCAGCACAACAACTTAATAAAAGGCATCTGGCAGAAGTAAATTCATCCACAAACACAAATGTAATTTTATATATATCTTAAATGACCATGTTTTCGCGAATGTGATGATGTAATCGTGAAGTCCATTCAAAAGATTAGGGCAGTAAAGCAGAAGAGGCGGTTACTTTCACAGACCGACATAGTTCCAGACTAACACCAATATACAGTATGTCTAAATAGACAGAATGAAGCATATTGTGTTTGTACAACTATAGTCACACTGAACACCACGATGGGTATTGCTGCCACCTACAGGCTCAGAGTGGTCATAGCAAGTCTCTAACCGCAATACACGACCTCACACCTGCCGTGCATGCCAGTGCAGAAAACATTAGTTTATTCCACTCTCCATCTCTCTCTGTGTAGGTGTCCAGTCCAGAGGAGGGAGAGTCTCTGTATGAGAGCTGGCACAAGCGGGACATCTTTCCAGTTGGACAGATGACCGCGATGCACCCAGGTCAGACCCATCACCAACCACCATATCCTTATTATCATCCAGGTCAGACCCATCACCAACCACCATATCCTTATTATCATCCAGGTCAGACCCATCACAGACTTATTATCATCCAGGTCAGACCCATCACAGACTTATTATCATCCAGGTCAGACCCAGCACAGACTTATTATCATCCAGGTCAGACCCATCACAGACTTATTATCATCCAGGTCAGACCCAGCACAGACTTATTATCATCCAGGTCAGACCCATCACAGACTTATTATCATCCAGGTCAGACCCATCACCAACCACCATATCCTTATTATCATCCAGGTCAGACCCATCACAGACTTATTATCATCCAGGTCAGACCCAGCACAGACTTATTATCATCCAGGTCAGACCCATCACCAACCACCATATACTTATCATCACATTGATTTTATTTACATTTTAGATTTTAGTCATTTAGCAGACACTTTTATCCAGAGCGACTTATCTCTCTCTCTCTGTAGGATCAATAACCTGGGTTCAGGCAGTGACTTTGAGGCGTGTTTCATCCAACTGGGCATTGCAGCAGGCAGGGCCCGATACACCAAGAGCAGGGTTAGGGGGACATTGCTCTGGGGGCGGACGGGGAACCTGGAGACACCAGCACATTGCAGATGTCCTTTCGATGCTATACAACAGTCCACCACCACCAAAATGGGGGTCATCATTTGATGCAGGAATAACCATGAATGTTTTTTCATGCAAACAAACCTGTGTTTGTATTCTGCTTTGTAGAAGACAAGAGCGATACAGCCCAGTGTATCACAGTGTGTATGAGACCTTTGGTTCTACGACCCTTCCTTCCAGAACCGTAGCTCAGGTCAGGTACATTTTACATTTTAGCAGACGCTCTTATCCAGAGCGACTTACAGGAGCAATTAGGGTTAAGTGCCTTGCTCAAGGGCACATACGACAGATTTTTCATCTAGTCGGCTCGGGGATTAGAACCAGCGACCTTTCAGTTACTGGCACAACGCTCTTAACCACTAAGCTACCTGCCGCCCCAGGTACGTATGGTCAATGACCAGCTAATGTACCTGGTGAGAGCCTTCGTGGACCCGCTAGGTTTACTTGGCCAACAATTCTACAGGTAAGCCCCACATACAGTACGCTCTCATTCAGTGCTGTGTATGTTTTCATAATCAGTTCATAATCATATTATTGCATTTTTTGTCTCAGGCTCTGTTGTAGCCGGCCGTGACCGGGAGACCCATGGGGCGGCGCACAATTGGCCCAGCGTCGTCCAGGGTAGGGGAGGGAATGGCAGGCAGGGATGTTGGTAGAGCATGGCGTTTGCAACGCCAGGGTTGTGGATTCGATTCCCGCGGGGGGCCAGTATGAAATGAAATAATAAAAAAATTAAAATAATGTATGCACTCACTAACTGTAAGTCGCTCTGGATAAGAGCGACTGCTAAATGACTAAAATGTAAATGTAAATGTATATTTTTTCACCCTATTCCCTCTCTTCAGGCATGTGATCTTTGCTCCCAGCAGTCATAATAAATATGCTGGCGAGTCCTTCCCTTGCATCTATGATACACTGTTTGACATCAAGCATGCAGCCAATCCCAAATAGGCGTGGGAGGAAGTGAGGCAGCAGATCGCTGCGTTTACCGTCCACGCTGCCACCATGACACTCACACCCCCTGCCTAACACACACACACACCACACACACACACACACAAAGCCCCTGAGAAAGCCCCACCAGCCCTGCCTTCCACTCCGTGCTGTGTCTGAGCCAGTAGTCTGAAGCCACATCATCTCCCACCGCTGGACATACTGTGTGCTTTTAGTAAAACTGCCTGATTTAGGAAATAAAAATAATTTTTAATAAAGTTTGTGAGCTTTATCCCTCTGGTATAAAGATAGCCCATATTGAACACTGTAATTACAATGTAGGTACAGAGTTTTACTAAGTTTGTGTGATTTTTGTTTTCACACAAAACAAGGCAAATAAGACTAACTCCAGAAAGCAAAGAGTGAAACTAAATCACAGATCTCAGAAGTGCTGTAAAACAATTAAAAGCCAAAACAAAGACTGTTAAAGCACAACCATGATGAATGGGACGGTAAGATAACTTTATTTGACAGGTTATATTTGCTGGAAGGCAACTGATATCAATAAATGGCACAAATAGTCTCAAATGCACTTGACAAACAACAGGAGGACTGATCTGTGTGTGTGTCTGTGGAATAAATGAAAAGGTGTCAAACACATCACATATATGGAAACCATTCCAGCCATTACAATGAGCCCGTCCTCCTATAACTCCTCCCACCAGCCTCCTCTGGTGTGTGTGTGTGTGTGTGCTCGAGAACTGTTGACATTCTGACTCGCTGTACCTAATTGCTCATTAGCTACAGCTACAGATCCTGATGAGGGTTGCTATGGTGATAGCTGCCTGCATCTCTTCTCAGTTGAGAAGATAGGGGAGGTAGTAGAAATATAGGGGAGGTGCCTTCAGACAGTGTTTCAGTGCAGTGAAGTTTAGCCTCTGGATTCTGAATAGAATGTAATTGTCTTGGAACATTTGGTGTCACTAGCGCCCAGTGAAATTCTACAAATAAATACAGAAAGTCCAGGCTATGTACTTTATACATACTGCTCTCAGCCCATCATCAACAGGGTACAGGTTCATTAAAACATATGTACCGTGTGCTATATTTCATTCTCTCTGTCTAGTTCTATGCATCCCCCTTTCTGTTCCCTGCCCCCAGTGGGCGTTTCTGTGGGAGAGGGCAGGTCCAGACGGGCCCAGGTGGTTGGCTCCTCCTTCCCCATGGAGATCTCCATCTTAGAAGACATCATGTTCACCACGCTGCTACTCACATCTATCACCTAGGAGACATGAGAGGGAGATGAATTATATGACTACCACAGAGATCCTATTAAATTACTTAGTGACTTAATAAGATAGTACTTAGCTCTAATTGTTACTTTTATGATGACTTCTGCCTATCCATACTGCCAGAATGAACAGCTCATCATCATCATCTTCTTCACTCACCCCCCATAAGTTGATCTTCTGCTCAAACTCCTTCTCTCCCTCAAAGACCACACGAATGTTCACCTAGAACACAATACAGATATACTAACTACTCACACAAAATGCAAGCATTTTCTAATATCTGTTTGCCTGTGTGTGGTGTGTACCGTGGTGCCGTTGGCCTCTGCATAGCTGAGCTCTGGTAGAGAGTTCTTGGCATAGATCGAGATGATGACCTGGCTGCCAGTCTGGTGCCAATCAAACCTACACGGTACCACCTTCATCCCCTGGAGGGGGGAGAGAGACAGAGAGAGAGAGAGAGAGACAGAGAGAGATAAAGAGAGAGAGAGAGAGAGAGAGAGAGAGAGAGCGAGAGAGAGAGAGAGAGAGAGATAGAGACAGAGAGAGATAAAGAGAGAGAGAGAGAGAGAAAGAGAGAGAGAGAGACAGAGAGAGAGAGAGAGAGAAAGAGAGAGAGAGAGAGAGAGAGAGACAGAGAGCGAGAGAGAGACAGAGACAGAGAGAGAGGGGGGAGAGAGAGAAATAAAGAAAGAGAGAGAGCGATGGAGTAAGGGGGAGAGAGATGGAGTGAGAGAGAGAGAAATGGAGTAAGGGGGGAGATATATGGAGTGAGAGAGAGAGAGATGGAGTAAGGGGGGGGGAGAGAGATGGCATGAGAGAGAGAGATGGCCATCGGCACTTCTAATTGTGTGAACCTGAGGCTGTCTGAGTCAGTGCCTGAGCTAAACACTGAAGGGGTCCTGACCTTGTCTGGTTTCCTCCAGAGGTGACTTCCTGTGGTGCAGCCCTCCTGGGCCAGGAAACAGTTAAAGTCAGACGTCTTCCTCCTACAGCAGCTCCAGAACTTCATCCTGACAGACAGGGGACAGCACAGAACAGAGGCCAACAGTCATTGATCCAAATAAACTAGACAGGAGGAGGACATATTGGCATCTGAATCTCAAGTGTTTTTGCGTCTCACCCCTCGTGGAAGTTGGGGACTCCAGGGTGGTGATTACACTTCTCCTTGTTACTCCCTGGACCAGAGAAAGACTGCAAGGGAGAGAAACCAGGACACACACCATAAACACAATACATCACACTAAATCACACACACACTGCTATTCATCTCATCACTCTACCACTGAGCTACTCTCTGAACCCTGACTGGTAGCCTCCTGATAATTTATACACACATTGAGAAATGATGAGAATCTGAACTAGAGGACTACAGTAGTACTCTACCTTGGAGCAGCCTCCATTCTTACAGGATGTGCCGATCTTCACCTCCTCCCCCTCTTCCTCTAGACAGAGAGAGAGAGAGAAAGCCTGTGAGCCACCCACCTCTCAATCCTATCAGAGCCAGGTTAAAGGTCCATTATGACAGCAGCATACCTGTGTTGCCAGGCTGGCTGCTCTCTGCCAGCTGGAGTTTCTCCAGAGCATGCCTTAGAGAGGAGGACACCTTCTGCTGAAGTCTGACCAGGGGCTCATCACCACTGAAACACACACACACCCACCATCACTAAGGATTAACACAAACGTGCGTGTGTACGTACAGTGCATTCGGAAAGTATTCAGACCCCATGACTTTTTCCACATTTTGTTACGTTACAGCCTTATTTTTCCTCATCAATCTACACACAATACCTCATAATGACAAAGCAAAAACTGGTTTTTAGAAATGTTTGGGTATGACGAGTCTTCTTGGGTATGACGCTACAAGCTTGGCACACCTGTATTTGGGGAGTTTCTCCCATTCTTCTCTGCAGATCCTCTCAAGCTCTGTCAGGTTGGATGGAAGGCGTCACTGCACAGCTATTTTCAGGTCTCTACAGAGATGTTCGATCCGGTTCAAGTCCGGGCTCTGGCTGGGCCACTCAAGGACATTCAGAGACTTGTCCCGTAGCCACTCCTGCATTGTCTTGTCTGTGTGCTTAGGGTCGTTGTCCTGTTGGAAGGTGAACCTTTGCCCCAGTCTGAGGTCCTGAGCGCTCTGGAGCAGGTTTTCAACAAGGATCTCTCTGTACTTTTCTCCGTTCAGCTTTCCCTTGATCCTGACTAGTCTCCCAGTCCCTGCCGCTGAAAAACATCCCCACAGCATGATGCTGCCACCACCATGCTTCACCGTAAGGATGGTGCCAGGTTTCCTCCAGACGTGACGCATGGCATTCAGGCCAAAGAGTTCAATCTTGGTTTCATCAGACCAGAGAATCTTGTTTCTCATGGTCTGAGAGTCTTTAGGTGCCTTTTTGCAAAATCCAAGCGGGCTGTCATGTGCCTTTTACTGAGGAGTGTCTTCCGTCTGGCCACTACCATCTGGCCACTCTACCATAAAGGCCAGAATGGTGGAGTGCTGCAGAGATGGTTGTCCTTCTGGAAGGTTCTCCCATCTCCACAGAGGAACTCTGGAGCTCTGTCAGAGTGACCATTGGGTTTTTGGTCACCTCCCTGACCAAGGCCCTTCTCCCCCGATTGCTCAGTTTGGCCGGGGAGCCAGCTCTAGGAAGAATCTTGGTGGTTCCAAACTTATTCCATTTAAGAATGATGGAGGCCATTGTGTTCTTGGGGACAGGATGCACCTGAGCTCAATTTCGAGTCTCATAACAAAGGGTCTGAATACTTACACTACCGTTCCAAAGTTTGGGGTCACTTAGAAATGTCCTTGTTTTTAAAAGAAAAGCAATTTTTTTGTCCATTAAAATAACATCAACTTGATCAGAAATACAGTGTGGACATTGTTAATGTTGTAAATGGCTATTGTAGCTGGAAACGGCTGATTTTTTATGGAATATCTACATAGGCGTACAGAGGCCCATTATCAGCAACCATCAGTCCTGTGTTCCAATGGCAAGTTTATCATTTTAAAAGGCTAACTGATCATTAGAAAACCCTTTTGCAATTATGTTAGCACAGCTGAAAACTGTTGTGCTGATTTAAAAAAGCAAAAAAGAGTTGCAAAGAAAAAGCCATATCTCTGACTGCCCATCTTAATCTTTTTTTTTTTCTTGGCCAGTCTGAGATATGGCTTTTTCTTTGCAACTCTGCCTAGAAGGTCAGCATCCCAGAGTCGCCTCTTCACTGTTGACTATGAGACTGGTGTTTTGCGGGTACTATTTAAAGAAGCTGCCAGTTGAGGACCTGGGAGGTGTCTGTTTCTCAAACTAGACACTAATGTATTTGTCCTCTTGCTCAGTTGTGCACCGGGGCCTCCCACTCCTCTTTCTATTCTGGTTAGAGCCAGTTTGCGCAGTTCTGTGAAGGGAGTAGTACACAGCGTTGTACGAGATCTTCTGTTTCTTGGCAATTTCTCGCATGGAATAGCCTTAATTTCTCAGAACAAGAATATACTGACGAGTTTCAGAAGAAAGTTATTTGTTTCTGGCCATTTTGAGCCTTTGATCGAACCCACAATTGCTGATGCTCCAGATACTCAACTAGTCTCAAGAAAGCCAGTTTTATTGCTTCTTTAAATCAGCACAACAGTTTTCAGCTGTGCTAACATAATTGCAAAAGGGTTTTCTAATGATCAATTAGCCTTTTAAAATGATAAACTTGTATTAGCAAACACAACGTGCCATTGGAACACAGGACTGATAGTTGCTGATAATGGGCCTCTGTACCCCTATGTAGATATTCCATTAAAAATCTGCTGTTTCCAGCTACAATAGACATTTACAACATGAACAATGTCTACACTGTATTTCTGATCAATTTGAGGTTATTTTAAATGGACACAATTTTTTAATTTCTTTCGAAAACAAGGACATTTCTAAGTGACCCCAAACTTTTGAACAGTAGTGTATGTAAATAAGGTATTTCTGTTTTCTATTTTTAATAAATGTGCAAAAATTTTGAAAAACCTGTTTTCGCTTTGTCATTATGAGGTATTGTGTGTAAATTGATGAGGGGAAAAAATTATTTCATACATTTTAGAATAAGGCTGTAATGTAACAAAGTTTGGAAAAAGTCAAGGGGTCTGAATACTTTCCGAATGCACTTTACGTGAGTGCATTTGTGTGTGTGCCCTGATTAATGTGTGTTACCTGGGTCTGTGTATTAGCCCCAGTGGTTTAGGAGCCTGGATAATATAGGGGTCACCACGAGGCTTTAGCTCCTCTCCCTTCTCTCTCCTCCCCTCTGAGCTTGTCACCTCCGGCCTGATCGGCTCCGCTGGCTTCTCTCTGTTATGGATACCTCTGCTGCAGCCCTGAGGAGAGAAACACCCTTCTAACTTTAGCATATCCACATTTAATCTGAACACTTCTGACTTCAGCATAGGAAACTTTAGAAGGGGGGGGGTGTACACTCACCTCTATGCTGAGGAAGTCTGAGAAGTCTGTGGTGCGTCTCGTGCAGCAGGACCAGCCCTACAGGACACAGCCAGGTCAACCACAATACGGTTTCATTACCCACAGAGTCAATAGTCTATAAAAAAAACTTTTCGACATGGTGTCCTCTTCTTCATCACCTGTCTTTTGTGTTCAGGTAAGTGGAGATGAATGAGAAGTGATTGGGAGAGGAAACCACTGTACATCTTATCCGCTCGGCTACACACTTACTATGGTTAGTGGTCGTGTCGGGGTGTGTTTGACCCTACCTTAAGAGCATCGTGAAAAACAGGCACACCAGGGTGAAAGGTACAGGCATCTGTGGAGGAGAATATTCATTCATATGATACAGCAAAATACGGGCATTCCTAATTATCTAGTTTCATATAATATATTAAAAATATATAATTTCATTGTATCACCACTTTCCTTTCAGATCAAACAAAAAAAATGTTGGTGATCCGCCCTGGTTATGTCTATGTCTCCGCGGTGTTCATGTGATACCGTAACGGGAGTGGCGCATGAAAATTCGGATAGACGGCAGTCCACAAAGGCAAACGTTTGCTGCTGTCACTGGCTAATAATAAAGAACGTGTACAATATCTAGCATTCAACTATTCCTAAACTGAGAATGCCGTGTGTAGACATTCATATTGTTATATAGCCAGTTATATTCATTATTAGCTAACGTTACACTTACCACCAGGGTTGTTGTCTGGGTCAAATCGTTGTCCGCAACCTTTGTTGTAGCACAGCAAAGACATGATGAACGAACAAAGATAACTCGTCGGATTATTAAAATATACTATATTAAATTAGGATGTAAAGCTGGCAGATGTTTAATACAATATTTTGATCTATATTATGCAGTTGATCTGCGTGCCTGACCATGTGTTTCCTCCTGTGCTCTCACCAGGCTCGCACACACACGTTTGCCCCACACAGTTCCGGGAAATGCCGGTGGGGTTCGGGAACTTTCGTTAACCAGCCATCCAGTGTTGTTTGCAGGCAGATATGAAGAGACGAAGCAAGAGGGATAACTGCGCTCAAAATCAGTCTTCTCCAGCAGGTGGCGGTTTTTTTTCGCTCACAAAGCGAGGAGTTTTTGTATGGAGGTAAATGTGTGTCGAATTTTGTTAACAAAAAATGTAAAGGCTTATTTGATCGAATAGATGTTTCGTAAGGATTAGGATGTTACGCATCAGTTGTCAGAGCACCTTACCGATCACTGCACCTGTACACAGCCCATCTGAAATTAGCCCACCCAACTACCTCATCCCCATATTGTTATTTATTTTGCTAATTTGCACCCCAGTATCTCTATTTGCACATCATCTCTTGCACATCTATCATTCCAGTGTTAATACTAATTGTAATTATTTTGCACAATATCCTATTTATTGCCTAACCTCCATAACTTGCTACATTTGCACACACTGTATATATATTTTCTGTTGTATTTTTGACTTTATGTTTTGTTTTACCCCATATGTAACTCTGTGTTGTTGTTTTTATCGCACTGCTTTGCTCTATCTTGGCCAGGTCGCAGTTGTAAATGAGAACTTGTTCTCAACTGGCTTACCTGGTTAAATAAAGGTGAAATAAAATAAAATTAATAAAAGTACTGATATAAGTAGGACACTTGACATCCCGGCAACTTTGAGAAAAAAAAACATTATACCGGAGTTGTGCCTGGTTGTCACTAGTTACTACAGCCACAGTCATAATCTACAATTGATCTTCTTAAAATGTGATTTTAAACCTAACCCTAACCACACTGCTAACCTTATGCATAACCCTAACCTAATGTTTTCATACATTTTTATTATTTGCCAATTTTGACTTTGTGGCTGTGGTAAGTAGTGGAAACGGTTGTGCCTGTTGCTCAAACACGTATCTACCCTATCATTGGCTAGAATGGTCCCACCTGATCTTGCCTCCTCCCGACTGCCTTCAATTTTTTAAGACATTTATTTTAATTGTTAGTGCGGCCACTAGTGGAGGCTGGTGGGAGGAGCTATAGGAGGACGGTCTCATTGTAATGACTGGAATGGAATAAATGCAGTCTTATGACTTGGGGATTGTTAAGGAGCCTTTTGGACCTAGACTTGGCGCTCCAGTACCGCTTGCCGTGCGGTAGCAGAGAGAACAGTCTATGCCTTGGCCATTACAATGACCCCATCCTCCTATAGGTCCATCAACCAGCCTCCACTGGTGAGTATACCACGCTATTGACGGGTTGGCTGACATCACGGAAGCCGTGCTTTGATTGATTCTGAATAGTCAGATATGAGGCTTGTTCGACATTGCAGCCGACTGCCGAGTGACTGATCTACAAATCACCTTCCATCATAACATCTCATTGTTATTTGTAGATCAGTCAGCCCGTCACGATTTACCCATTACGGTTTTGACCCTCTCGAACACAGCCATGTTCTTTCTACCTCAGTGGTAAGATAGCTACTGTAGCAACAATGACAAGAAGCTGCCACACACGTCCATCTTATGCCCCACAACACCTCGCGCACCATTCAATAAAACACACATTACTACATAAAACTGCGCTTCTCACGTTTGCACAAAAATCATTCACGATGATACATTACAAAAAAAATGGGAACATTAGTATGGTCATGCTTTTCTGTTTTGTTGATTTTACTAAAATACATAATTATAATGCTAAATGTATTTATTATGCAGCAAACCAACAGACAGCAGATATTGATTGGCCAAAGCAACGGTCTCACTCACTCACATCTAGACCAACTAACTGTACACTAGCGCTGGGACGATAAACCGAAAATTATCGACACTGACCAAACATCGTGGACATTTGGCTGATATCGTTCAACACGATAAATAACCTATATTCCCTACTAAAGAAATGTGAAGTTTGAAATTAAATAAGTTTGCTAATATGGGTGATTGTTCATGGGACAATTGATAGCTACAACATTTAAAGTAGTAGTTGTAAGGGTAATCTTAAAATTAAAAATTAAAACATTGGTGCACAAGAATAAACTTAACATTCAATGTATCATTATCATGATAATTCAGTCAATTTATTGTGATATATATATATTTTTTTCATTTCACCCAGCTTTACTGTACACCCTTCACCCCAATACACAAAAAACACAGATACATTTACATTTTAGTCATTTAGCAGATACACATGTAATGTAATTTAAAACACACTCAAAGGTGTGGACATATACACACACCAACAAACTGATAGACTGACAGACTACAGCGGTACTTTGGTTGCGTTACCTTTCATGTTACAAAACACAGAGAGAGTTCAGTGCATCAGAGACAATAAATGATCAAGCATGTTTGCTAACAGCATGAGACTTTCAGTCCTCAGACTCTTCCAGCTGCCTAAGGCATTCGCTAAGGTTGGCCTGTCTCTCTGGCCCTGCGCTGTCCTTCCTCTTGGTCAGCAGCCTGACCACGTCTTCCAGACCTTTCAGCGGAGGGGCGTTATGGGGGAACAGCATCCCTCGGAGCAGCCCGTAATTGAGCGTCATGGATAGGTCGCACAGGAAGCGCAGGAACAGGTCGTACTGACCGACAGGAGCACTGAGGTAACGGTCAACGGCTTTGCGGTACATGTCCACCAGAGAGTGCTCCTTGAACAGCTCGGTGACGCGGTAGGACTGGTCTAGAACATTCCGCTCCTCCAGGCGGAAGGTGAATATGTAATGTGCAGCCATGAACTCCTGTTGATAAGAACAAAGACACATTCATTATGAATAATAATACATTGTCAATAATCTCAATAAAATCAAGAGAAGTAAAGTCATGTGACAGGAAGTCCAACCCACCAGGAAGCTCAGGTGTGTAAAGCAGAAGACCGGCTTGTCTTTGGGAATCGCCCTGGCCAGCTCAGCACACAGGCCCGACCACCAGGTCACCTCCCTCAACTGGCCAGCTCAGCACACAGGCCCGACCACCAGGTCACCTCCCTCAACTGGCCAGCTCAGCACACAGGCCCGACCACCAGGTCACCTCCCTCAACTGGCCAGCTCAGTACACAGGCCCGACCACCAGGTCACCTCCCTCAACTGGCCAGCTCAGCACACAGGTCCGACCACCAGGTCACCTCCCTCACCTGGCCAGCTCAGCACACAGGTCCGACCACCAGGTCACCTCCTTCACCTGGCCAGCTCAGCACACAGGCCCGACCACCAGGCCTTCTCCCTCACAGGCAAGCTGTACTCCTTCAGTTCCTCTTCATAGAACACTGAGCGGTTGTTATCCAAAAGCTTCAGAGCCAGGCGACCCAGCTTCAACATGAACACTTGGTCCATGTCCGTCCATTTCTGATTATAGGAATAATACAGTAAAAATATATTTGTATTTCTTTCTTCCAGGTTCAAAAGATGCCTTACACAGTAAAGACAACATATAACAGCATCACCAGTGCACAACCTACACCAATGTCATGTCTGACGTCATAATGTGGGGAAGACTCTAAACAAGACCCTGAGACATTCTAGAGACATTTAGCATCGAGAAAAAAAGAAAATGCTTTATACTGTACATAAGACTTAGTACACAACTAGCAGGTAAGATGAGTGAACCAACATTATGGAGGAGGTCATCTGTAGCTCAGTTGGTAGAGCGTGGTGCTTGCAACGCCGGGGTAGTGGGTTCGATTCCCTGGGCCACCCATACGTAAAGCTGCTTTGGATAAAAGCGTCTGCTAAATGGCATATATATTATATTAGGAGGGTGGATCAGACCTGTGAGTTGGGGTTTTGCCCATAGTATTTCTCCAGCTTGCGGTTGTTCTGGATGATCATGTAGTGGATGAAGGACGTTATCTTGGGGGGGCTCGTTTCCATAGTCATCATCGTTATGGAAACCCCTCTCATACACCATGGCAACTATCCAGCAGCAGAAGGGCATGTGACACAGGGTGTAGATGGTGGGTGGGGTCTTGGTGTGTCTGAGGATCTTAACAGCCTGAGTTACGCATGGTCAGATAGTCATCCTTCTGCTTGTCACTGTAACAAAATAAATAAGACAAATAAACTAAACTAATAACAGCAATAACATAGTCAATGATTAGCATTTTATATCAAAGTGTTTCCTTTTACTCACCCTCAGCGCTTTACATTGTGTTGCAACAACTCATAGATGTTAGAGTTGGTTAGTTACTCCACATAAAAACACTATCCTACCACCCAATCCCCATACCCCTCTAAACGCCACACACACGTGTAGCCCTGTATCTCAGTGACACGGTGGATGTACTGTGTGGTAGCTGCACGTCTCCCAGTCAGCCACAAGAGGGCGAGGGGCAGCGGGGAGCCTCAGATCAGATTCACCAACAGGGAGTCCAGGGGAATAACAGCCTCAATGTCAGTCACAACAGGAGTGCTCTGGTGGAGCGGGGAGAAGGAGAGATCTCTTTATAGGTACTGTAAAGAGCGGATCCATAGCCATACACCTCAGCCCTGTGTGTGTGTGTGTGTGGGGGGGGGTACCTTGAAGTCGAGTTTTCCTTGGAAGATGTCAATCCTGTCCATGACAAAAAGCACCTTGCAGTCTGGCTGCTCCAGAAAGTCGTTGGAGCGTGTCTCATTGTGGTATGTCTGCAGCAGCTCCAACACACTGATGTCCTTCTTCTCAACTATGTTCTGCTTCCTCAGCGACTGCATCTCCCGGAACGGAAACGGGAACACATACTGAATGTTCAAATTAGCCCGTTCCTCTGCCCAATCCAGCATGAAGCTCTGGACCGGCACAGAGTTTACGATTCCGGGCACCCCCGTCGTCAGAACGCACTATACTGGAGACCCATTCCTGGACCGGAGACGGAATATGTTTTCCCACCAATCACGCTGTCCTGGAAGGCGGCCTGGGGAGGGTTGGAACCCGCTGTGACCGTGGGTGGAGATTTGGGCTTCGACGTAGACATACTTCCGGTATAGATGCTGGCCTTCCCGGGGAACACCCTCATAGATACAGTTGTGTCTCCGGATCAGACCATACTTCAACTCATACTGAATCACAGCTAAAGCGGGAGAGACAGAGAGGAAAGGAAGAGGGGGAGACAGAGAGAGGGAAGAGGATGAGAAAGAGAGAGAGAAGGAAGAGGATGAGAAAGAGAGAGAGAAGGAAGAGGGGGAGACGGAGAGAGAGAAGGAAGAGGAGGAGAGAGGAGGAGAGAGAAGGAAGAGAGAGAGGAGGAAGAGGGGGAGAGAGAAGGAAGAGAGAGAGGAGGAAGAGGGGGAGAGAGAAGGAAGAGAGAGAAGGAAGATGGGGAGAGAGAGAGAGGGAAGAGGGAGGGACATAGATAGAGAGACTGGTTGGAGGGAGTGAGAGAACAGTCAGGCTGATACAGTATATATAAGCCTATATTTAAGGCCCGACTGACTGAGTACAGAGACTTCCCCAGTCTCTGGTCTGGTGCAGACCTGGGTTCAAATACTATCTCAGGTATTTCAATTACTTTTCAAAACAAGTATTCAGATAACCTTTATTTGAAGAAAAAAAAAAAAAGTAGTTTAATATGGGAATGTATTTGGAAATACACTTGGAAAGTTTTAGAGAATTCTCTCAAATAAACACTCCCATGCATTTAACCCAGGTATTTGAAATAAGTACTTAAATACTTTCAAATATAATTTGGTTGACTATTATTTTTTAACAAATAACCATTCAAATACTCAAATAAAAGTACTTGTTCTTGGCTGTGTATTTGAAAATACTCAAATGTACAGAAAAAAGTATTTTAATAACACATTTTACCAAGTAAGTTGACTGAGAACACATTCTCATTTACAGCAACGACCTGGGGAATAGTTACAGGGGAGAGTAGGGAGGATGAATGAGCCAATTTGAAGCTGGGGATAATTTGATGGCCATGATGGTATGCGGTACCGATTGTTAATTTAGCCAGGACACCGGGGTTAACACCCCTACTCTTACGATATGTGCCATGTGATTCTTAGTGACCACAGAGAGTCAGAACACCCATTTAACGTCTCATCCGAAAGATGACGCCATACACATGGAAATGTCCCCAATCCCTGCCCTGGGGCATTGGGATATTTTATTTTAGACCAGAGGAAATAGTGCCTTGTACTGGCCCTCCAACACCACTTCCAGCAGCATCTGGTCTCCCATCCAGGGACCAACCATGTTAACTTCAGAGGCAAGCCAGCAGTGGGATGCAGGGTGGTACGCTGCTGGCAAAATTATTTGAAACAAAGTCTGGTCTGGTCAGTGAAAGACAGTTCTGGTTCATACCTCTCTTGCACTTCTTCTCTAGTTCCTGGGCCAGCTCGGATTTCTTCATGCTCTCCAGCATGCGGATCGCCACCTGCAGGCCGTACAGTTCAGCTGACATAATAATCATCATCATCATCAGAAACCGAAAGCACTTTATAAATAGGCATGTTATGCCATGGCACCATCTCTAATGACAACGTATTCCTTAAGTAGTTTGTTTGTTTTGTAGTAAGCAGTGCAACACCTCTCCCCTATTTGACCTAGATAGTTTGTGTGTATGTATTGATATGTAGGCTAAGTGTACCTTTTTATAATTGATGTAGTTCTGTCCTTGAGCTGTTCTTGTCTATTAATGTTCTGTATTATGTGATGTGTCATGTTTCATGTTGACCCCAGGAAGAGTAGCTGCTGCTTTTGCAACAGCTAATGGGGATCCTAATAAAATACCAAATACCACTAACAGGGTGTGATTGTAGTAAGCGTCGCACTAAATTCAAAAGGCACTCGCACATCTGAGCTATCTTTGTTGCAGGTGCCTGGTAACAGTTGAATAAGATGAGAAAAAAGAAGAAACCTGCACACTGCTCTTGATAGTATCACTGCTCTTGATAGTGTCGCTGCTCTTGATAGTGTCGCTGCTCTTGATAGTATCGCTGCTCTTGATAGTATCACTGCTCTTTATTAAGCTTTACGTATATCGGCCTCAAGGCCTTCGTCAGGGCTTTTTTTTTTAAAAGCAGTGCACTAACAGGGTGTGATTGTAGTAAGCAGTGCACTAACAGGGTGTGATTGTAGTAAGCAGTGCACTAACAGGGTGTGATTGTAGTAAGCAGTGCACTAACAGGGTGTGATTGTAGTAAGCAGTGCACTAACAGGGTGTGATTGTAGTAAGCAGTGCACTAACAGGGTGTGATTGTAGTAAGCAGTGCACTAACAGGGTGTGATTGTAGTAAGCAGTGCACTAACAGGGTGTGATTGTACATTTGTGTTAGCCTTTACCGAAGCGCTCCAGCATCTTATCCACTAGCTCCAGCGTATCACTCTCCTCCAGGTCAGCCATGGTGAAGGAGGGGTGGCGCCCACACAGATAGCACTTAAACAGGTGCAACTCAGGACCACCCAGGGCAGTAAGAGAACTGCATGGACTAGAGAGAGGAAGGGGAGGAGAGAGAGTTCGCATTTGTAACCGGTGTGAAATGGCTAGCTAGTTAGCGGTGCGAGCTAGAAGCATTTCAATCGGTGACGTCACTCGCTCTGAGACGTTGAAGTAGTCGTTTCCCTTGCCCTTGCAATTTACCTGATCAACAACTGTGTGCATGTTACCTCTCTGTGACGAAGGCTCCCTCTTGGGGCTGCCTGCTGGCGTGTGATTTCAGGAGACTCATTGCGGATCAGCTGGACCCTGGAGGAACAAGAGGACATAACCTCAACGTTAGGACAACGTCAGGACAGGAGAATGGATGGGAGGAGGATTTGTCAAACCTTTAAAAGTAACTTCATAGATTATGGTAACATTTGGAAGAGCCAAGCCAAGCAGAAAACAACCTGATAGTGTTATGTGGTCACAGTATGTGTGTAATACCCATTGATAGCATAGTGTAGCTAAGGTGTGTAGTTCCGGTTTGCCAGAAAAGCTCTGAGCCTCTGACGTTCTCGTCCTCTTCCTCGAGCCATAACTAGAGGGAGGTCTCGCATTGTTCCAGCGCCCCTGCAGGATCCTGACAACATCCCAGTATGTTACGAATTGTGTAGGGGGTGGTTGGTTTCCCAAAATGACGTTTGGGACTGGAAAGGCGCTATTCAAAACCCCATCAGTTATAATGAAAGTCTTGCTAAAAGCCTTTGGCTGTATCAACAAGTCTTACATGTTTCTCTAACCAGGTAGCCTTGGGTCAAACTCCTAATAATAATTTAAAAAACAAATTGAGGTAACCGAAGGTAATATAGCTCCAATGACTCATTTTTAGTTCAAACATGTAACGGACGGACTCAATCATCTGACGCTAATCGTTCAAACACTCGTTTCCGGAGGCCTAACAGACAGTGATACCGGTCCACTCACCTCTGAATCAGAGTCCATTTCGGTTCCACCGACAGGCTCAAATCACGAGTCTCCTGTGAAGGGAACGAGATTCCGGTGCTGTCGGTAAAATTAATGAAGTGGCAGGGGTTGAAGTAAGTAGGTAGGTTGCCAAAGGCCTAGTGGTATTTGTAGCATTCAGGTTGCATTACATACCAAGCAAGATGCGACACTGGCAGGTGGATTTTCTATAAACAATGCCTTTCAACGCCTATTTTGCACCTTTGAAAAGAATCCCCAACTATACAGTCAAGTACATCTACAAAGTTAGAATACCCTACTCACAACACTAATAATGTACCGGCACAAGTGGTCGTGTTTACACAAATGAATGCCCATGTAGTATTTTCAAAGGATTGACAATCTATAACCATTCTCTCTGGAATTTCTGAGCATTAAATCCAGACCTTTTTTGCATTAAATTGCACTGCCATAACGTAAAACGTTTAATTCCCTCACATCACTACACCTCTCAGAAGTCAAATATTTGATAGTTATCATTTTTATTTGAAAAGACAATACATGGAAATATGATACAAAAATACGTTTTAAAGCTAAAAAAAGAAGGAGACAAAAGACTTAAAAAAGCCAAAGAAGATGAGATGAAATAAAGACAAAGCATGATGAATCTCTGAACACCATGATGATTTAATGTACCAGGTCTACATGTAGGTGACCTATAACAGTAGTGGATACCAACCCATTGAACAGGGCTTAACGAATACAATTGCATCTTTAAATCATTACAAGGAGGTCAAATAAAACCATGAAGATTAGATTTTAAATCTCAAAAAGAAAAAATGATTAAAACCCAAATTAGCACTATGTTCTAACTCAAATATAATATAACCTCTGGTGAAAGTATACTTGTATTTATTGCACATAAAAACAATTAAATGATTATTCTTGGCAGATTATGTCAAAAAGAAAACGTGTGTTTAGTATGATCATTCACATCTTCATCCTGAAGTTCATCTGTGGAGAGAGAGAGAGAAAAAACATGTTTTATTAGGGAGAGGAGAGGAACACCCCTACATTGGACAATCACCCAGACACCTGTGGGTAGCAGTTCTCCATTGATGAAATTAGCCAACTTTGTCAAACTTTAGAAGCAGTGCGCCAAATGGCATGTAATTACATGGTCATGCAGGCTACATTACAGTCAAGTGTAATGTAGCAAACTGGGTACTTATGAAACACTTCCACCACAAAAACACACCACACACACACTTCCCGGGGACCATCGGGTGATCTGAATAATATCAGCACCAGGAAACATTAGCGAGACAGCCCCCACGTTCACCGTGAAACAACCCCCCCATGCAGACATGCCCCTGCAACACAGCCCAGTGTTAAAAGAACCTGCTGAGTGAGAATCAGAACTGATAGAAAACCTGCTCAGATGAATCGGCTTTCCAACCAGCACCTCAGGTTCCTAAACACACACAGTACCTCTCTGTAGTTAAACACATGGTCTGATACGGGGGTGGGTCAAACAGCGCGTCCATTGTTGCTACAAATAATCTCGTATGCATATGATTGTACGCTGCTTGTCTGGAGTAAGGAAGCAATGTTCACCTTGCGTGCGCTGGTGGGGTTCTTTGGGGACTTGCTGCTGTTGGTCCGTGGGGACTTCCTCTGTGTCTTCCCTCCTGGCTGGGGGGACTTCACACTGCGGGGAGACTTCACTTCTCCGGACCGTGGGACACGGGAGCTTTTGTTCCCTGGAGACTTGCGTGTGGCATGTCCTGGGGATTTACGTGTGGAGCTCCGGATCTTATTCATGCCTCTCTGTAGGAAGCCACTCTTGGAGGCTGCCTTATGGGGCGTGTTGTCAATGGAGAACACCATGGACTGTCTCCGCTCAGCCTGACAGACAGAGAGGATGGGTGGATGTTTGAGTTCTACTGTTTGGAGCATGCTAACAAATGTCCTACCACTACCATTGCTGCTAAGTAAACAAACCACATGTTAGAGTCCCGAGGAACAAAGAGAGATTTGGGGGGGGACGGACGGACGGACTCACAGGGCTAAGGGGCTGGCGGTTGTTGGATGAGCCGAAACGACCTCCTTTAGGGGTAAGAGGACGCGGGAAACAGCTGGTTGCCATCCTCTTAGCCTGAGAGAAGAGAATTCAGTAAATGTATAATTCAATAACAGGTTAAATGATTGAAACCCCACATTAACATCCTATTCAACTCATCCCTAGAGGTCAACATCTACCCATTTTCCTTGTTTCCAACCTCCCCATCTACCCCTTTCTCCCCCTCTACCTCAGGTGTGTCTGGTTCCTGGTCTTTGGCTGAGCGTTTGAGTGACAGGTTGCTCCCCCTGAGGTTGTGTGTGTTCTGGTTGTTTAGGGAACTGCTGGCTTTAGGTTTGGGGGGCATCAGTGAGAGGCGGTGGGAGCCGTAGGCTGGCCTGGTGGCTGTGCTGCTGTCGGTCTGTCCCTGGTGGAGGGAGAGCCGGTGGGAGGACAGAGACTCCTGAATCTGACCGGGCATCACAGAGGCCCTACGGATAGTCTCCGTGGGGTCGCCCATGCGCAGGTCGTCATCGGTGAACTCAAACGCCGGTCCCAGGCTGGGCTGCAAGGAGGGGGGTTAGAGGTCAGATGATTACAAGCAAAACATTTTTAGAGAAACTGACACAGATGGCAAGATGGAGAGTGAGTAACGGTGAGCTGGTGTGTGTGTGTGTGTGTGTGTGTGTACCCTGGACTCCAGAGGATAGCTGCTCTTTAGGTGCGGCAGACAGGACTGGTTTCTGGCCTGCAGCTCAGCGATGCGCATCCAGTCATCAGCAGCATGTTCTGGCTCATTCTCTGCCCCCACACAGAACTGGCCCGTGCCTACACAACGTGCAAAACATGAACACACACATATTGTAGTACCAACTCTGGGCCAATCGTCTCTCGGTGCCTCCTTGAATGTCTGATTGAACTGGGAGGCAATGGAGAAGTGTCATAGGCTAAGGACAAGAGGTTAGTTGTAGACTGCATGTATGTTACATACTCTGTGGAGGTGCAACGTGGATGGTGCTTCGTCGGTATCCAGGGAGACTGAGGAGCTGATCGCTCAAGGCAACAGCAGGCTTTCCGGGGGTGTCGAAGATCTCCATGGAGACAGGTCGTGCGGTGTGTGTTCCGGTGAGGTTGGGATGGGAGCGGGTGGAGGCCAGGCTGTAGAACGTCTCATTGTCACTATCCCCAACGGCTCCTCCGCGACCCGGGGTCTTCTTATTGGGGGAGAGAGGGGGAAGGAGGAGTCAACCATCTCACTCACTATGCTGCAATTCAGTGGTCTTCCTCAGCTGGTCGACCAACCTAAAAGACAGCTAGAGGTGCTACATGTGGGTCGAAAACCAAAAGTGGTACAGGGTGCTCCCAGGTATGTAGTGAGGGAGGGAGAGTGCGGTGAGAGAGAGGGAGAGTGAGAGTGCAGTGAGAGAGCGAGGGAGAGTGCAGTGAGAGAAAGAGTGAGAGTGCAGTGAGAGAGAAGGAGAGTGCAGTGAGAGAGAAGGAGAGTGCAGTGAGAGAGTTGAGTGAGAGAAATGGAGTGAGTGCAGTGAGAGAGGGAGGGAGAGAGTGCAGTGAGAGAGGGAGGGAGAGAGTGCAGTGAGAGAGGGGGAGGGAGAGTGGGAGTGTGTGCAGTGAGAAAGGGAGGTGGAGAGTGAGTGTGCAGTGAGAGAGGGAGAGTGAGTGTGCAGTGAGAGAGGTGACCCAGTGCTCCCTCCACCTTGCTCATGGTGATGTTGATGACCTGGGTGGTCCTGCGGCGTCTGGCTGAAGAGGTGGGTGCTCTCTTCCTGGCTGAGTCCAGAGCCAGCTCTCCCAGAGACGTGATGCTGCTCTCTAACCGGCACTCAGTACTAGTCCTGGGGGAAACAACCATTATCAACCTAGCTCTTTATGGTGGCAGTATCAGTTAAACTAATGCTGCTGAACAGAAGTTATAAACCTACCTGTTGATCTGGCGGTTATTCATGGGGGTGAAGTAGAGCGTCTCCAGTGACTCCCCTCCCAGAGCACGACGTTTAGCAGCTACACGCTCCGAGCTACGCACCAGGGGAGTACTGGACTCCTCAGGCCCCGACGGCCTCCTACAGGGCAGGGAGAGAAGGAGATGAATAACAGTCACCTAGCTGCAAGGCAAGGTAAGAGGAGTTCGTAACAGAAGACAAGGCAAAAGGTGAGTTACGTGGTAATGTTGAGGGAGTCATCCAGGCTCAGGTCCAGGCTGTCTCCGCTGGTCTCCTGGTGCGTCTGGCTCAGGGGGACTTTCAGGTAGACACTCCCTCTACCCCCTCTCATCTTCTCAATCCTGCCTGGCCCCTACCTCAGGTCGCACCTGGCTCTGCTCCCGAAGGTGACGGTCAGCAAACGCCAGCTGTAAACATACAAATCATTTCAGTTTCATGTGAAGAGCAAGCTGACATACTGTATGGTAGAATGCATAATAAAAACAGATTGAGGGGGTAGATAATGTGTGTACCTGTGCCTCCAAAGTGTTGACCTTGGAGCTGAGGCTCTTCTCCTTGCTCCTGGCCTTCTCCAGCTCCTTCTGCAGCAGCTTCTTCTCCGCGCTAACGGCACTGACCTCATGCTCTCTGACCTCCAGGCTGCGCTGCAGCTCCATCACTTGCTCCTGAGACTCGGCAAGCTGCTGCTTCTTCCCCGAGTAGTGGCTCTTGGCCTTCTCAACCTGGGAACACACAATAAGCCACACCTCAACCTCCAAATAATAATTATATCCACTGCCGGGGTGGGGTGGTGTGTGTTAGCTCAGAGATGTGTATGTGGTTGTGTGTTCACTGGTCAGACTCACCTGTGCTTTGTAGTGTTCCACTACCTCGGTGTTGGTAGCAAGTTGTTCCTGTAGCGCTCTGTTCTGCCTCTCCCACTCCTCTGTTCCCTCCATCTGTTCTCGCAGCGAGGCCAGTTCCTCCTGCAGTACACCCTCCAGCCTCTGGGCAGCACTACATTTCATCTCCAGGACCTGGTTACCCTCCGTCAGCCTCTCCTTCTCCAGGAGCAGGGCATCCAGCTGTTGTCTCTGGCCACTTTCTCTGCTCTCTGCCTGGGCTCGCAGCTCAGCCATGCTTTCCTCCAGCTCTCTCTGGGTCTGCTCTGCCTGGAGCGCCCGGGTTAGCAGAGCCTCCTCCATCAACTCCTTCTCCACCTGGCCTGCAGCCTGCATCTCCTCCTTCTGCCTGGCTAGATCCTCCCTCATAGCAGCCTCCTGCTCTTCCAGGCTCTGCTGTAGCGCTGTAGCTCTCTGCTGATGGAAGGACACCTCCCCTCTCAGTGCCTCCCTCTCCTGGAGGGCTGCGGCCTCCACCTTCTGCAGCGCTCCCTTCTGTAGGGAGTTTTCCTCCTGCTGCTTGGCCAGCTGCACCTGTAAGGCAGTGTGCTCCTCTCTCAGGAGGCTCTCGCTCTCCCTCTTCACCTCCTTCAGATGGCTGACATGTGTGGAGATCTCCTGGCGGAGTTGGGTGGCCTCTTCTCTCAGGGTGCTGAGCTCCAGGTCCTTAGCTGCCTGGAGGGCCACCATCTCCAGAGTGGTCTCCTGCTGCTCCGCCAGCCTCTGCTCGAGTTGGGTGGCCTCTTCTCTCAGGGTGCCGAGCTCCAGGTCCTTAGCTGCCTGGAGGGCCACCATCTCCAGAGTGGTCTCCTGCTGCTCCGCCAGCCTCTGCTCTAAGGACTGAGCTCTCTCCTGCTGGAGAGTTAATGCCTCTCTCAGCTCCTCCTGTTGCCTGGCCAGCTCCTCTCTCAGTGCCTCCTTCTCCCTCTGGGCCTCCTGCAGCACCTCATTCTGTAGGGAGTTTTCCTCCTGCTGCTTGGACAGCTGCACCTGTAAGGCAGTGTGCTCCTCTCTCAGGAGGCTCTCGCTCTCCCTCTTCACCTCCTTCAGATGGCTAACATGTGTGGAGATCTCCTGGCGGAGTTGGGTGGCCTCTTCTCTCAGGGTGCTGAGCTCCAGGTCCTTAGCTGCCTGGAGGGCCACCATCTCCAGAGTGGTCTCCTGCTGCTCCGCCTGCCTCTGCTCCAAGGACTGAGCTCTCTCCTGCTGGAGAGTTAATGCCCCTCTCAGCTCCTCCTGTTGCCTGGCCAGCTCCTCTCTCAGTGCCTCCTTCTCCCTCTGGGCCTCCTGCAGCACCTCATTCTGTAGGGAGTTTTCCTCCTGCTGCTTGGCCAGCTGCACCTGTAAGGCAGTGTGCTCCTCTCTCAGGAGGCTCTCGCTCTCCCTCTTCACCTCCTTCAGATGGCTGACATGTGTGGAGATCTCCTGGCGGAGTTGGGTGGCCTCTTCTCTCAGGGTGCTGAGCTCCAGGTCCTTAGCTGCCTGGAGGGCCACCATCTCCAGAGTGGTCTCCTGCTGCTCCGCCAGCCTCTGCTCGAGTTGGGTGGCCTCTTCTCTCAGGGTGCTGAGCTCCAGGTCCTTAGCTGCCTGGAGGGCCACCATCTCCAGAGTGGTCTCCTGCTGCTCCGCCAGCCTCTGCTCTAAGGACTGAGCTCTCTCCTGCTGGAGAGTTAATGCCTCTCTCAGCTCCTCCTGTTGCCTGGCCAGCTCCTCTCTCAGTGCCTCCTTCTCCCTCTGGGCCTCCTGCAGCGCCTCATTCTGAAGGGAGATTCCCTGCTCCCTCTTAATTAGCTGCTCCTGTAAGGCGGTGGCCTCCTCTCGCAGAGTGCTGAACTGCAGGTCTTTAGCTGCTTGGAGGGCCTCCATCTTCAGAGTGGCATCCTCTCTGCTCATCTCCTGCTCCCTCAGTTCCCTCAGCGCAGCCTCCTGGTCCTCCAGGCTCTGCTGTAGCTCTGCAGCCCTCTGTTGATTGAGGGCCACCTCCCCTCTCAGAGCCTCCACCGCCTCCTTCTCCTGGAGGGCTGCAGCATCCTTCTGTAGGGACCCATCCTCCTGCTGCTGGACTAGCTGCTCCTTCAGCTCTCTAAGGGCCTCCTGCTTCTCCTCCAAGCTCTGCAGCAGCTCTGCAGCTCTCTGCTGATGGAGGGACACCTCCCCTCTCAGATCCTCCTGCTGCTTGGCCAGCTCCTCCTTCCCCCTCTGCACCTCCTCCAGATGGCTGACATGTGTAGAGATCTCCTGGCGGAGTCGAGTGGCCTCCAGTCTGGCGCTGTCCTCCTGCAGCCTCAGCTCTTCCACCAGTGTTCCTCTCTGCTCCAGCTCCTGCTCCAGCCTCTCACACTTCTGTCTATTCACATCACTGTTCTGGACGGCTGAGTCCAGCAGCAGCTGTAGGGCTGACACACTCTTCTCCAGCTCCATACGTTTAGAGTCATGTTCCCTAGCCACCTCCCTCATCTCCTCAACTGCCAGGGCCTCCGCGGCACGCCTCCTCTCCACCTCCTCCTGCAGCGAGATGACTTCCTCCTTGAGTGAGGTCAGTTCTTCCTGTAGTGTCTGGGAGGCCAGAGAGGTGGTGGCTTGTAGCTCCTCCTCCAGCCCCCGGAGGCTCTCCTCCTTCTGTTTGAGGCTCTCCTCCTTCTCCTTGAGAGCTACAGAGGTCTCCTCATTCCTCTCCTGGACCTTTTCCACCTGCTCCTTCACTAGCTGCAGCTGCTCCAACTGGGCAGTGTGCTCTTCTCTCAGGGCCTCCATCGCCTCCTTGTTTTGGAGGGTTCCCTCCTGACACACCTCCTTCAGCAGGGAGATCTGGTCCATCAGGCCAGCGAGCCGCTCTCTCATGTTACTGATTTCATTCTCCTGAGCTGCAAGCTCCTCCTGTAGCGCCTCCTGCTGTAAACTGTGCTCCTCTTGCTGCTTGGCTAGCTGCTCCTCCCTGGCCCTCACCTCCCCTCTCAGGCTGCTGAGCTCCAGGTCTTTGGCTGCAGCGAGGGACGAGGCAGTGGCTCTCTCTGTCTGGAGGGCCTCTATGTTCTCTGTGGCCTGGAGGAGAAGACACTCCTTCTCCCTCTGAGCCTCCTCCAGCTGGGCCATCTGTTCCCCCAGGCTCCTCACTTCCTCCTGGAGTCGTGAGAGCTCCTCCTCCACCACCGCCTCCTTCTCCCTGTGGGCTGCTGCCTGCGCCTCCTTTTCTAGGGAGATCTCCTCTTGCTGCCTAGCCAAGTGCTCCTGCAGAGCAGTGTGCTCCTCCCTCAGGCTGCAGAGGTCCGTAGCATGTGTAGTGATCTCCTGGTGCAGTCGAGTGGCCTCCTCTCTAACAGCCTCTTCCTGCTCCTTCAGCTCTCTTAATGCCTTCTCAGATGCAGCCATCTGCTCCTGTAGGACCTCCCTCTGTAGAGCGCTTTCCTGCTGCTGCTTGGTAAGCTGCTTCTCCCTGACCTGCACCTCCTCCTCAGCCCTCCTCAGCGAGGCACCCATGTTATCCACGTGGCTGGTCAGCTCCTGGATCTCCTCTCTGGCCTCCCTCTCCTGCTGCTCCATAGCCAGATTCAGCTCCCCTCTCTGCTTGCACTCCTCCTGCACCTCCTCCCCCAGCGCATGCACCTCCCGCTCCCTTTGTTGTACAGTCTGGGTAAGGCTGGCCACCTCAGCGGTCAGGGCATGAAGCTGGGCGGTCAGGGACTCTCTCTCCTCCTTGGAGGCCAGCTCCAGAGCCTCTCTGTCGGCCCGCAGAGCACTCAGGGCTTCCTGGAGCTCAGTCACCAGGATCTGCAGTCTCTGGCTCTCTGCCTGTAGCGAGGCCCTCTCCTGGGCATGCAGGGCGGCAGCCTGCTCCTTCTCCCCCTCCAGACGGGCGATGGTGCACTCACACTCTGAGTGCCTGAGGGTGGCATCAGCCAGCTCCTGTTTCAGCTGCTCCCACTGTGGGGGTAAACAGGGAAGGATGTGTGGTTAAAACAACCACTGAAACTAAAACTTGGATGTAATGTAACCCTTGAACATTGTGATAATTGATTTAGCTTTAAGTATCTGGGTAAATGCTGACCTCCATGATAGGGCCCATGACTTCTCCTTTTTCCTGCAGCTTGGCTTTACTCAGCTCGTCCTCTAGAGAGGAGATCTTGCTCTGCAGGATCAGCATCTGTTCACTTAGAAACTCCTAACAGACATAAAAGAGCACATGAGTAAGAATGAAAAGAGACTGTAGAAAGAGCAAGCAAAAATTGAGATATTCTGGGCCTGTATTCATAAAGCATCTCCGAGTAGGTCCCCTCTGTCCATGTACATTTTACTAATTGTGTTCTAAAAGGCTAAACTGATCCTAGATCAGAACTCCTACTCGGAGATGCTTTATGAATATGGGCCCTGGTCTTTAGGCCTCACCTTCTGAGCGGTGGCCCGGTTGAGTTCAGCCTGAAGGTGGCAGTGTCTGCTGCTCCACTCCCCCTGAGCAGAGTCCTGGGCTTCAGTCAGCCTGTCCACCTCAGCCTCAGCACTTGTCAACCGAGCAATCACTTCACGCATCTGACACACAGAAATGATGAGAGTTGTCAGTTAGTAACCAATTGCAATTCCTTTAAAATTGATTAAATCCCCAAAGGCGGTGTATGGTCTTCATGACTGTTGATTTAAAAGGCTCAATGCAGCCATTTGTATCTCAAAATCAAATATTTTCTGGTAACAATTAAGTACCTTAAATGTAATTTTTGTCCAATTAAAAAATGGTCAAAAATAGCTTATTAGCAAAGAGCAATTTCTCAAGCAAGAATTTTGCTATGACTGTCTGGGAGTGGTCTGAGTGAGAGGCCTAATTGGACGAGCCTAATGGGATGGATATGTACTTCATCCCACCAAAACTGCCTGAAATTTCAGGCAGTCTTTTCAAACAGCATTATAATTTTCACAACCTCAGTGTGGAAATATATATAAAAACACAGGAAAATCAGATGTTTTCCTGCACTGGGCCTTGAAGAAAATGTGTAAAAGGAGAGTCCCTCACCTGGACAGAGAGGGTGCCATTCTCCTCTGTCAGATTATCCACCTTCCGCTCCATCTGAGATGAGTTAGTCTTTAGCGCTTGGCACTCCTTCAGCACCTCATGGAGACGGGTCCGCAGCCTAATAGAGAGATAATGCAGTTATACACAGACACTTAGCATTATCTCAGCATGACCTTGACCCTCCTCTCTCCCTGCCTACCCCTCGTTCTTGCTGTGCAGTTGTTGTAGCTCATCCCGGGGCTCCTGCTCCTGCTCAGCCTGTTCCCTCAGCAGCTTCTCAATACGGTGCTGCAACTGGCAGATCTGACTCTCTACAGGAGGGAGAGGGAGCAGGAACAGTAAGAATCCAGAGGAAGTACCGGGTACATCGGACAGAGCCAGGAAGATGGGTACCTCTCTGGGTGAGGGTGGTGGCGCTGGTGGCCAGGTCTTTCTCCAGCTCATCCCTCACGTCTCTCTCCTGACGCAGCTGCCTCTGCAGCTTCTTCAGCTGGAACTGTGGCGTGTTCATCACATCCTGCAGGGGAGAACTGCACAGGCAGGTGGGAGAACACAGGAAAACACACCGGTTACTCACATAGATCAGCAGTGTTCCCACCCAGCATACAGATCAGCTGGCAAACGTCAGCTGTTCTGGACTAGTAGCTCACTAGGCCTGTAGCTAGGATATCATAGGTGGGACACCAGAAGAGGAACGAGTGAGCACAAACAAAAACGAGGAGAGATGGAGGGACAGAGAAATACCTGACAGACGAGGACGCAACCGTTTTTAGGTCCAGAAACTGAACTGAACCAATCTTCTTTCTGCGCTGGATGACTGGGGACTCATCATCGTTGAACGAGGAGGAGGAGGGGGTACTGGAGATGTCACTGTTGAAACTAAACAGGGCTGAGAGAGAAAGAGTGCTTGTTTCTGTTCTGCAACCATAAAGGTGAATTGTTGAATGTAACCTGAAACGTGCGTGAAGGCTTACGCTTCCTTCTTAGATATTTCTCCAAGTTCTCGCTCAAGTAGAGGCTATTCTCATTGTCCAAAACAAAGCGGAGCATGGAGGCAAGCTCAACCTTAAGGGAAGAAAACAGCAGTTAGTCACATCTATAGGGCAATTTAAAAAAAAGAATTTGCCTTCATAAGTATGCCACTAAGAGCACGAGGACCCTCCTACCTCAAACTTGTATTCCAGTTGGTTCAGGTCAACATGGCTGTTGATCACACTATGGTAGTACAAGAGCACAAGCACCTGACAAAAACACACCAAAGTATATATAAAACAGGTCACCCACGAGATCTCGGTTAGTGATGGGCTGAATCATATACATGTACCCACTTTAGCACATTTTACAGTCTATACTGCATATTCTTATTGTGTATACATTTCCAAACATGACTATTGGTTTGATTTTTTACTACTAGATTTTTTTGTTCAATAAAATGTGTATTGCACTGTTGAGGAGAGCTTGCAATTAAGCATTTCACTGTACCGTTTACAACCTGTATCCTGTGCATGTAACCAATAAACTTTGCTCAAGTGTTTGGTCAAGTGTAGAGCGGAACACAATGCTGTGGACTCTGAGCATTCCATCCACCAACGCATGATGTATACTTGGCCTCTAGCTCAAATTTGGTTAGTGAATAAAACCCAGATGAATGACGCTGATACCTTCGATAACTCCACCTCCAGGTTTACGCCATTGCTGATGTTGTCCCAGGAGATGAGAGTTCCCCGTTCTGTGCTGCACCTGCAGTCACCTGGAAAAACATTGATAACAAAACTATTAGCCATGTGTCTGTGTGGGAAAACTACCCCCCCCCCATCATGACTACAAAACAGTTAGGCTTCGGAGGAGTGAGCAGTGAGTGTGACTCACCTTGCAGGAAGTCAGATACCACTTTCAGCCTCTCCTGGACATGCTGGTCCAGGTAGGACTGAGGAGGCTCCTCCTTTCTCCTGTCAGAATCACAGACGTCAATTATTAAAACAAGAAGTTACTACAGCAGAGAAAAAGCAAAACTCCCAAGTCAGCAAAATCCAGACTAGGACAAATATCTAAAAGTTCTAGGCTATTATGGAACATTGTTTTTACTCACAGTTTATAGACGAGCTTCATCAACAAAACGCCATCCTGTAAATTGTTGATGCTCCGCACCGGGAGGTCCACATTCAGGTGGTTAACCTGGTGACGAAAATGTATTACATTTAGCAAGGCATACAAAAACAAACTACTCAGCACTTATATTGGTAATGACCACAGAAAACAAAGTCGACTTACCCATTCCAACAGTGCATGCTCTTTATCAAGGTGAAGCACCATCTTTGCTGCTCACTAGATTATGGAAAACAGGAAGACATTCAGATAGCCATCAGTATCAATTATTCCACTGTATGGAAGAAACAAGAATGCACACGCGCAGCGAGTGCTCAGTCTAAGAAGCTAGCTTGCTATCATAAGCTATCAGCAACTACATGACCAAATGTATGTGGACACCTGCTCGTCAAACATCTCATTCCAAAATCATGGGCATTAATATTATGGAGTGTTCTGGGAAGGCTTTTCACTAGATGTTGGAACATTGCTGCCGCTTGTGAGGTCGGACAGTGATGTTGGGCGATTAGGCCTGGCTCGCAGTCGGCGTTCCAATTAATCCCAAAGGTGTTCGATGGAGTTGAAGTCAGGGCTCTATGCAGGCCAGTCAAGTTCTTCCACACCAATCTAAACAAACCATTTCTGTATGGACCTCGCTTTGTGCACGGGGGCACTGTCATGCTAAAACAGGAAAGGGCCTTCCCCTAACTGTTGCCACAAAGTTGGAAGTACAGAATCATCTAGAATATGCTGTAGAGCTAAATATTTCCCTTCACTGGTACTAAGGGGCCTAGGCCAAACCATGAAAAACAGCCCCAGACCATTATTCCTCATCCACCAAACTTTACAGTTGGCACTATGCATTGGTGCAGGTAGCATTTTCCTGGCATCTGTCAGATTGCCAGATGATGAAGCCTGATTCATCACTCCAGAGAAGGCGTTTCCACTGCTCCAGAGCTTTACACCACTCCCAACAGACACTTGGCATTGCGCATGGTGATCTTAGGCTTATGTGCAACTAGTCGGCCATGGAAACCCATTGCCTGAACCTCCCGACGAACAGTTATTGTGCTGACATTGCTTCCAGAGGCAGTTTGGAACTCGGCAGTGAGTGTTGCAACCGAGGACAGACGATTTTTACGCGCTCCCGTTCTGAGAGCTTGTGTGGCATACCACTTAGCGGCTGAGTTGGTCCTAGACGTTCCTCTTCACAATAACAGCACTTACAGTTGACCGGGGCAGCTCTAGCAGGGCAGACATTTGACGAACTGACTTGTTGGAAAGGTTGCATCCTATGACCGTGCCACGTTGAATGTAGCTCAGTTGATGTAGCTCAGGGATGTAGCTCAGTTGGTAGAGCATGGCGTTTGCAATGCCAGGGTTGTGGGTTTGATTCCCACGTGGGGCCAGTATGAAAATAAGAATAAAAAAATAAAAAAAATAAAAAAATAAAAAGGATGTATGCACTCACTAACTGTAAGTCGCTCTGTATAAAAGCGTCTGCTAAATGACTAAAATGTAAATGTAAAAATGTTGAACGTCACTGAGTTATTCAGTAAGGCCATTCTACTGCCAATGTTTGTCTATGGAAATTGCAGGCTGTGTGCTCGATTTTATACACCCGTCAGCAACAGGTGTGGCTGAAATAGCCGAATCCACTCATTTGAAGGGGTGTCCACATACTTTTGTATACTGTATATAGTGTAGCTATTTAGTTAACGTTACTAGCTACCTACAGATAAAGTAGCTAGCTTGACTTTGACATAGGTTACTATAGAGATAGCTACTTAGAGAAAGGAATCTCTGGTTACTACCTAACGGCTAGCTAACTACTCCCAGTGCTAACGTTAGCTACTAGCTAACACTGGCAGTGGGACTAGCAAACTAAAACGTTACCGTAGCTTGTTAATTCAACCATTATTAACGAGCAGAAATATGTCTTACCTTTGCAATTAGCTAGCTATATGTAGAAATCATTTATCAATTCCGTCTCGAAAAAAACCAAAACTTTGTGTTTCGAACTCCAAGTCTACTTTCGAAGTGCCAACAAGTCTACGCTTTCAAATTTCGGCGCTGGTGATTATCAAGCCTTCCTATTGGATCCTTCAGAGCTGCAAGACGCCAATTGGTTATTTGTGCAAAACTCGCCATTTTGTGAGCCAATAAAGATTTACTGTAGTTTTCAGTTAATAAGTTCTTATGGATAAAACATTAATAGTAATTCGTCAAACCTATACACTATTCTATTTTAAGGGAACATTTCAGAACATTTTTCAACGGGTTTGCTGCAACAATGTAAATGTTAATAAATAAATAAAAGGAAATATTAAACTACAATTCCCACATTCCAAAGACTCGTCTCCTTGGAAACAGGCTGTTGTAGTGTAGTTCTCGCTCATTGTGATGAAAATACAAACAAGTATCTTGCACATGATAGCTAGCGAGCTTTGTGTGTGGGTTTTTAGGGGTAAGTTAGCTAAATTATGTTGCATGCATTGTAGGCAGAAATCTAGTTCTTTATGAAGAAAGGTAGCTATCTCATTGTGTATTGTATGCCTTGAACAGAGACAGAGATAAAGTCAAGTGAATAGACGTTGTTTGAGATGTAGCTAACTTAGCAGTAACGTTAACGTTAGCATGGACAAAATAGCTAGGCTAAGTGCAAAGATGATTCAGGATACCTCTTTTCAACTAGCTGGAATTTTTTTGTTATATTCAAATATTATATTTATCATCATACAGGTTAGCCAAAGGGCTGTAAAATGTATGGAGCTCCTGTGGATTTATCATTCAAATGCCTCAGCTCAATGACAGGTAAACCAGCAACAGTTATTTCACATGACTATTAATGCAGATGAAGGAAAGGAAGCCACTATTGAGATGCAATTCAGAGCGTTGTACTTCTTCCTCAACACTCTCTACCAGTGAAGGCTGCTGAGGGGTGAACGGCTCATATTAATGGCTGGAATGGAGTCAATGGAATGGTATCAACCACATGGAAACCACGTTTGATACCACTCCGTTGACTCCATTCCAGACATTATCATGAGCCGTCCTCCCCTCAGCAGCCTCCACTGCTCTCTACCCTCTTTTCTGGCTGTCTCAAAACAGTCATGGCTTCCTTTCCAATTCTCAGTGCCACCTCTAAGGCCTCTCACACACCTCCTCTCTCTCTCACACACCTCCTCTCTCTCTCTCACACCTCCTCTCTCTCTCACACATCTCCTCTCTCTCTCTCACACACCTCCTCTCTCTCACACCTCCTCTCTCTCTCACACATCTCCTCTCTCTCTCACACATCTCCTCTCTCTCACACACCTCCTCTCTCTCTCACACACCTCCTCTCTCTCTCTCACACCTCCTCTCTCTCTCACACATCTCCTCTCTCTCTCTCACACACCTCCTCTCTCTCACACCTCCTCTCTCTCTCACACATCTCCTCTCTCTCTCACACATCTCCTCTCTCTCACACACCTCCTCTCTCTCTCAGACGCTCTGATGGAGGAGCCAAATCAGGGCTTGCGGCCACTGAAGCGAAATGCAGAGAAGAAGTTCTGCAGCCGCTCGCTGCGTCTCAACAACAACATGATCACAGACTTGAGTGGCTTCAATAATACGGTCTCAGCCTTCCTCTCAGAGCCCTCACAGCTCGCCTGGGTCGACCTGTCCTTCAACGACATCTCACACGTAGACTCAGTGAGTTGAGTTCACACGGTCACGTGCACACAGTGGCTCCGGTCAAAAGTAGTTCACTATATAGGGGATATTGTGTCATTTGAGACAAGTCTACTGGCTCCCTGAATGGACGCCACCTGGTAGGGTGGTAAAATGAAGGGCTCTAGTACATTATTAGTGATCACCTTAAAGCCTGTGTGTGTGTGTGTGTGTGTGTGTGTGAACTTTGTGTTCAAGGTCCTGGTGGAGCTGAAGGAACTGCGGGTGTTGTATCTCCATGGTAACAGCATCTGTAACCTTTCGGAGGTGGATAAGCTGGGCGTCCTGCCCTTCCTACATACACTCACCCTGCACGGCAACACCATGGAGAACGAGGGGAGCTACAGGTACACACACACTTAGCACCACAGGGATTCAATGAGAAAGGTGAGGACAGCTGCCAAACCCAAATCATACGCACACATATACGCAAACACAGGCCGGCACCGATGCGCCTCCCCTTAGCCCCACATGGGGGGTGGGATGGGTTACGGGGTGGTTTATTCCACTCATACTCTTTGTGTGATCTCAATGTGCTGTCTGAATGCTGTCTGTCTGTTCGCAGAGGCCTATATGGCTCTGAACCCTATGTGTAACAGGTGCTGAGTTACAGTTTCAGCTGCGTAGCATTCTGACAGGTGCTTCAAATGAGCAGAGATATCCTGTTACACACCGGCTCTCTGCCTTGCCTGTCTGCATAGCAACACGGCAAACTCCTACTGAGTTTTGAGCATTCTCCCTCTCAGCTCAGTGCTAAATTACTATTACTGTAAAATTACTATTACTTTAATTACTGTAAACTATACTGGTTTACAGTATACAGTGCCTTCGGAAAGTATTCAGACCCATTGACTTTTTCCACATTTTATTATGTTACAGCCTTATTCTAAAATTGATGAAATTGTTTATTTCCATCATCAATCTACACACAGTACCCCATAATGCCAAAGCAAAAACAGGTTTTTAGAAATCTTTGCAAATGTATATAAAAAAGTAAAAATAAAAAGGAAATATCACATTTACATAAGTATTCAGACCCTTTACTCAGTACTTTGTTGAAGCACCTTTGGCAGTGATTACAGCCTCAAGTCTTCTTCGGTATGACACTACAAGCTTGGCACACCTGTATTTGGGGAGTTTCTCCCATTCTTCTCTGCAGATCCTCTCAAGCTCTGTCAGGTTGGATGGGGAGCGTCGCTGCACAACTATTTTCAGGTCTCTCCAGAGATGTTCGATCGGGTTCAAGTCAGGGCTCTGGCTGGGCCACTCAAGGACATTCAGAGACTTGTCCCGAAGCCACTCCTGCGTTGTCTTGGCTGTGTGCTTAGGGTCGTTGTCCTGTTGGTAGGTGAACCTTCGCCACAGTCTGAGGTCCTGAGTGCTCTGGAGCAGGTTTTCATCAAGGATCTCTGTACTTTACTCTGTTCATCTTTCCCTTGATCCTGACTAGTCTCACCAGTCCCTGCCGCAGAAAAACATCTCCACAACATGATGCTGCCACCACCACCATGCTTCACCATAGGGATGGTGCCAGGTTTCCTCCAGACATGACGCTTGGCATTCAGGCCAAAGAGTTCAATCTTGGTTTCATCAGACCAGAGAATCTTTTTTCTCATGGTCTGAGAGTCCTTTAGCTGCCTTTTAGCAAACTCCAAGCGGGCTGTCATGTGCCTTTTACGGAGGAGTGGCTTCTGTATGGCCACTCTACCATAAAGGCCTGATTGGTGGAGTGCTGCAGAGATGGTTGTCCTTCTGGAAGGTTCTTCAATCTCCACAGAGGAACTCTGGAGCTCTGTCAGAGTGACCATCGGGTTCTTGGTGACCTCCCTGACCAAGGACCTTCTCCCCAGAATGCTCAGTTTGGCCGGGCGGACAGCTCTAGGAAGAGTCTTGGTGGTTTCAAACGTCTTCCATTTACGAATGATGGAGGCCGCTGTGTTCTTGGGGACCTTCAATGCTGCAGAAATGTTTTGGTACCCTTCCCCAGATCTGTGCCTTGACACAATCCTTTCTCGGAGCTCTACGGACAATTCCTTTTACCTCATGACTTGGTTTTTGCTCTGTACTGTCAACTGTGGGACCTTATATAGACAGGTGTTTGCCTTTCCAAATCATGTCCAATCAATTTAATTTACCACAGGTGGACTCCAATCAAGTTGTAGAAACATCTCAAGGATGATCAATGGAAACAGGATGCACCTGAGCTCAATTTCGAGTCTCATAGCAAAGGGTCTGAATACTATAAGGTAAATAAGGTATTTCTGGTTTTTTATTTGTCATAAATTTGCAAAAGAAAATCTAAAAACCTGTTTTCGCTATGTCATTATGGGGTATTGTGTGTAGATTGAAGAAAAAACATAATTTAATCAATTTTAGGATAATGCTTTAATGTAATAAAATGTGGAAAAAGAGAAGGGGTCTGAATACTTTCCAACTACAGTTGAAGTCGGAAGTTTACATACACTTAGGTTGGAGTCATTAAAACTTGTTTTTCAACCACTCCACAAATTTCTTGTTAACAAACTATAGTTTTGGCAAGTCGGTTAGGACATCTACTTTGTGCATGACACAAGTCATTTTTCCAACAATTGTTTACAGACAGATTATTTCACTTATAATTCACTGTATCGCAATTCCAGTGGGTCAGAAGTTTACATACACTAAGTTGACTGTGCCTTTAAACAGCTTGTAAATTTCCAGAAAATGATGACATGGCTTTAGAAGCTTCTGATAGGCTAATTTACATAATTTGAGTCAATTGGAGGTGTACCTGTGGATGTATTTCAAGGCCTACCTTCAAACTCAGTGCCTCTTTGCTTGACATCATGGGAAAATCAAAAGAAATCAGCCAAAACCTCAGAAAAGAAATTGTAGACCTCCGCAAGTCTGGTTCATGCTTGGGAGCAATTTCCAAACGCCTGAAGGTACCACGTTCATCTGTACAAGCAATAGTACGTAAGTATAAACACCATGGGACCACGCAGCCATCATACCGCTCAGGAAGGAGACGGGTTCTGTCTCCTAGAGATGAACGTACTTTGGTGCAAATCAATCCCAGAACAACAGCAAAGGACCATGTGAAGATGCTGGAGGAAACAGGTACAAAAGTATCTATATCCACAGTAGAATGAGTCCTATATCGACATAACCTGAAAGGCCGCTCAGCAAGGAAGAAGCCACTGCTCCAAAACCGCCATAAAAAAGCCAGACTATGGTTTGCAACTGCACATGGCGACAAAGATCGTACTTTTTTTAGAAATGTCCTCTGGTCTGATGAAACAAAAATATAACTGTTTGGCCATAATGACCATCATTATGTTTGGAGGGAAAAGGGGGTAGCTTGCAAGCCGAAGAACACCATCCCAACCGTGAAGCACAGGGTGGGAGCATCATGCTGTGGGGGTGCTTTGCTGCAGGAGGAACTGGTGCACTTCACAAAATAGATGGCATCATGAGGAAGGAAAATTATGTGGATATATTGAAGCAACATCTCAAGACATCAGTCAAGAAGTTAAAGCTTGGTCGCAAATGGGTCTTCCAAATGGACAATGACCCCAAGCATACTTCCAAAGTTGTGGCAAAATGGCTTAAGGACAACAAAGTCAAGGTAATGGAGTGGCCATCACAAAGCCCTGACCTCAATCCTGTAGAAAATATGTGGGCAGAACTGAAAAAGCGCGTGCGAGCAAGGAGGCCTACAAACCTGACTCAGTTACACCAGCTCTGTCAGGAGGAATGGGCCAAAATTCACCCAACTTATTGTGGGAAGCTTGTGGAAGGCACCCGAAACGTTTGACCCAAGTTAAACAATTTAAAGTCAATGCTACCAAATACTAATTGAAGTGTATGTAAACTTCTGACCCACTGGGAATGTGATGAAAGAAATAAAAGCTTAAATAAATAATTCTCTCTACTATTATTCTGACATTTCACATTCTTAAAATAAAGTGGTGATCCTAACTGACCTAAGACAGGGAATTTTTACTAGGATTAAATGTCAGGAATTGTGAAAAACTGAGTTTAAATGTATTTGGCTAAGGTGTATGTAAACTTCCGACTTCAACTGTATGTGTTCAGCCCTGGAGCCTTATGGTAAAAAGAAAACAGAAGTTTGTGTACATGGACAAACATCCAGTTATAAGAACCCATCTGTGTGTGTGTGTGTGTGTGTGTGTGTGTGTGTGTGTGTGTGTGTGTGTGTAGGGGGTATGTGATTGCGGCTCTGCCTCACTTGAAGAGGTTGGACTTCAGCACTGTAACACGGCAGGAGCGAATCATGGCCAAGGTCTGGCATCGCCCCGGAAACCGTGGCAAAAACACCAGGAAGAACCAGGACGACTGACCTGTCACCACAGAAACGGAGGGAGGGGGGGACACAATCGTCATGCCAACCAACCAAAGGGTTCCAGAACCACAGGCTTACATCAGGCCTTATGACTAAAGCATCATGTAAAAGTACAATATTAATCTACTCACCAGAAACTCTGTCTGGTGTCTGTCTGAGAGTTGGGGAGAATGAATAGTACATCTACAGTAGTAATTAGGATGTTCCTGACCTCTTTGTGACCTTGACCTGCATAATTATTGAACTGGAACTGTGGCTATCCAGGCTAAAGGAATAGAGACCTCTCAATCAAACTCTCCAATATGCACCTTTGTACACTGAGCAAAAATATAAACGCAACATGCAACAATTTCAAAGATTTTACTGAGTTTACAGTTCATATAAGGAAATCAGTCAATTTAAATAAATTAATTAGGCTCTAATCTATGGATTTCACATGACTGGGAATATAGATATGCATCTGTTGGTCACAGATACCGTAAAAAAAAGGTACGGTCGTGAATCAGAAAACCAGTCAGTATCTGGTGTGACCACCATCTGCCTCATGCAGCGTGACACATCTTATTTGCATAGAGTTGATCAGGCTGTTGAATGTGGCCTGTGGAATGTTGTCCCACTCCTCTTCAATGGCTGTGCGAAGTTGCTGGATACTGGCGGGAACTGGAACACGCTGTCGTACACGTCGATCCAAGCATCCCAAACATGCTCAATGGGTGATATGTCTGGTGAGTATGCAGGCCATGGAAGAACTGGGACATTTACAGCTTCCAGGAGTTGTGTAAAGATCCTTGCAACATGGAGGCGTGTATTATGCTAAAACATGAGGTGATGGCGGCGGAAGAATAGCATGACAATGGGCCTCAGGATCTCGTCACGGTATCTCTGTGCATTCAAAATGCCATCAATAAAATGCAATTGTGTTCGTTGTCCATAGCTTACGCCTGCCCATACCATAACCCCACCACCACCGTGGGGCACTCTGTTCACAACGTTGACATCAGCAAACCACTCATCCACATGATGCTATACACGCTGTCTGCCACCTGCCCGGTACAGTTGAAGCCGGGATTCATCCGTGAAGAGCACACTTCTCCAGTGTGCCAGTGGCCAACAAAGGTGAGCATTTTCCCACTAAAGTCGGTTACGACGCCGAACTGTAGTCAGGTCACGACCCTGGTAAGGACGACGAGCACGCAGATGAGCTTCCCTGAGATGGTTTCTGACAGTTTGTGCAAACCCACATTTTCATCAGCCCTCTGGGTGACAGGTCTCATACGATCCCGCAGGTGAAGTAGCCGGATGTGGAGGTCCTGGGCTGGCGTGGTTACACGTGGTATGCGGTTGTTAGGCCGGTTGGACATAATGCCACATTTTCTAAAACGACATTGGAGGCGGCTTATGGTAGAGAAATGAACAATAAATTATCTGGCAACAGCCCTAGTGGACACTCCTGCAGCATGCCAATTGCACGCTCCCTCAAAACTTGAGACATCTGTGGCATTGTGTTGTGTGACAAAACTGCACATTTTAGAGTGGTCTTTTATTGTCCCCAGCACAAGGTGCACCTGTGTAATGATCATGCTGTTTAATCAGCTTCTTGATATGCCACACCTGTCAGGTGGATGGATTATCTTGACAAAGGAGAAATACTCACTAACAGGGGTGTAAAAAAATAAATTGGTGCACAAAATTTGAGCGAAAGAAGCTTTTTGTGGGAATGGAACATTTCGGGGATTTTTTATTTCAGCTCATGGGACCAACACTTTACATGTTGCGTTTATATTTGTTCAGTATAGGTGTGTTACTTTGTGTTGAAATATGGATCTGAGAATGTACACTTTACCACGTGAATCAGTAGGTATGAGACATACTGGAGAATCCCTATCATGGTAAATAACATCTTAGAAAGTGTTTTTAAATTATATCCATTCGTTATGGTACGAATACTAAATGAGATGTGATTCAGTGTTCATTAGGTGTGTTGCAATGTTACCCCACACAATTCTCTCTATACAGTGCTACAGAACACCAGTCATTGTTGAAAGTCTTTAGTGCATTACATAATTAAATGGGGGGGATTAACAGAATATCTTAAACGTTTTGGTACTAGCCTAAGAAATTAACAATGTAATCCTGGTAATATTACACATTGAAGTAACAAAACAAAAACATACTTAGCGTTCTAAGTACACTGCAAAAAGCCCAAATTAAAGGTCTTGTGGACACAGCCTTCCAGATCATCCCTTTAAAGACCCCAGAGAGGCACCCACACACACCCCGCCACAGAGCATAAATACACTTGAAACATAAATAAATAATCACAATAACACCTCTGACAGTTTTAATTTAGAGGATACTCACAGGTTATGGTTGTTTATCCCAAACTGCCATGATAGCTGTTATTTTCTGGTTAATGTGAGTAACTCGTCACAATCTGTTTTGTTTAAAAATCTAACAAACTTGGGTGTTAAAAGGGTTATTGTGTCATAAAAACTGGGCTACTGTATCCTTAGTTTTGATTGGCTCCTAAAACCGCCTCATTGGAGCTTTAGCCAATCCTGACCAACAGATGCTCTACAAAGGAGAGGTGCATACAATCCATTTCTTGCTTCTGACTGAGTCACAAATCTGTACATAGAAGGCATAAACACTTAACTGATTAATTTACATTACAAGCCCCTGAACACTACCCACCCACCCAGATCCCCGCCCTCACTCTAAGCCCCGCCCCCATCTATTGTTTCTGTGAAATATAAAAGATATGAATCCAAGGACTGCCAGCTAAATGATTAAAGTGCTTAGAGGAAGGATGTTTCTCCATGTGGATTCCCACACCTGTCCCCTAACATCACCAGCAGAACACAAAGCAAGACTCACACGGGTCATGTCGGATTTGACCTTAGATACTATAGTTGAACGAAGTCCCTGCTGTTTTTAAACCAACCCAACCCAGTTCTGTCTTACTACATTAGGTCAATCTAAGGATTCTAACAAAGATAAGGAAAACTATAGTGAGGGCTATTTGTAGATATTAGTATTGATGACATGAAGGGTGGGATGCGTGTTCTGGGTGACGGGTCCACACAGTGTCAGAACAACAGCATCCCCATGCTCACTATAGTGGGTTGGCTGGCTGTGGACATCTTTTTTTGTCCTGTTCCTGTGCTACATTTGGACGTGTGGTAAATCACCCTCTTTTCCTAGCTGTGGTTGGTTAGTACATTACCGTAGCTGCATATCAGACGAGGCTAGCTACTCCTGAAAACGCAGAGCCAGAGCAGCCTAGCCAACCATTTATTCATTAATTAGAAGCAGTCACTCTTCAAACAAGACATTTTAAAATAACAAAAACAAAAGGACAGCCATTATCGTTATACTGTGATGAGAGAGTTTAAAAATTCCTTGACGGCTGGTGAAGGAAGGATGAATGGTGGCTTTGAAAGGTGGTTCTGAGGGGTGCAGGGCAAGGGGGGGGAGGTTGGTTAACCCTTTCAGCAGGGGAGTTGTCATAGTTCTCAGCTGTAGCAGCAGGTTGCTAGTGCCATAGCTGGGTAGCACAAGGACTGGGACACAGAGTCGGGCATGGGGGACGGGACGGGGGGATAATTATGGATACCAGAGGCCAGAGGGCCGAGGGTAGAAGGCAGATCAGGGGATGGCAAATTGAACCACTAGCTCTTCTTTAGCATCCACCTTGATCTGAGAGATTGCACTGTAAGCATAGGCAGCTATCTTGGACACCTGTAAATCAAATCAGAACAAAATAGGTTAACATGCATCAATTAGCTACATAATGTGTTTGTTTGTTTTTTAGCTCCAGAGCTGCCATACACTAACAGGTGCCATTCTCAGACGTACACTACCAGTCAAAAGTTTGGACACACCTACTCATTCAAGGGTTTTTCTTTATTTTTACTATTTTGTACATTGTAGAAACACATAAAAACTATGAAATAACGCATATGGAATCAAGTAGTAACCCAAAAGAAATTTATATTTGAGAATCTTCAAATAGCCACCCTTTGTCTTGATGACAGCTTTGCACACTCTTGGCATTCTCTCAACTAGCTTCACCTGGAATGCTTTTCCAACAGTTTTAAAGGAGTTCCCACATATGCTGAGCACTTGTTGGCTGCTTTTCCTTCACGCTCCGGTCCGACTCATCCCAAACCATCTCAATTGGGTTGAGGTGGAGGGATTCTGGAGGCCAGGTCATCTGATGCAGCACTCCATCACTCTCCTCCTTGGTGAATTAGCCCTTACAAAGCCTGGAGGTGTGTTGGGTCATTGTCCTGTTGAAAAACAAATGATAGTCCCACTAAGCCCAAACCAGATGTGATGGCGTATCGCTGCAGAATGCTGTGGTAGCCATGCTGGTTAAGTGTGCCTTGAATTCTAAATAAAATCACAGACAGTGTCACCAGCAAAGCACCCCCACACCATAACACCTCCTCCTCCATGCTTTACGGTGGAAAATAAACATGCAGAGATCATCTGTTCACCCACACCGCGTCTCACAAAGACACGGCGGTTGGAACCAAAAATCTCAAATTTGGACTCTAAACCAATGGACATATTTCTACCGGTCTAATGTCCATTGCTCGTGTTTCTTGGCCCAAGCAAGTCTCTTCTTATTATTGGTGTCCTTTAGTAGTGTTTTTTTTGCAGCAGTTCGATCATGAAGGCCTGATTCACACGGTCTCCTCTAAACAGTTGATGTTGAGATGTGTCTGTTACTTGAACTCTGTGCAGCATTTGTTTGGGCTGCAATTTCTGAGGCTGGTAACTCTAATGAACTTATCCTCTGCAGCAGAGGTAACTCTGGGTCTTCCATTCCTGTGGCGGTCCTCATGAGAGCCAGTTTAATCATAGCGCTTGATGGTTTTTGCGACTGCACTTGAAGAAACTTTCGAAGTTCTTGAAATGTTCCGTATTGACTGACCTTCATGTCTTAAAGTAATGATGGACTGTCATTTCTCTTTGCTTATTTGAGCTGTTCTTGCCATAATATGGACTTGGTCTTTTACCAAATAGGGCTATCTTCTGTATACCCCCCCCCCTACCTTGTCACAACACAACTGATTGGCTCAAACGCATTAAGAAGGAAAGAAATTCCACAAATTAACTTTTAAGAAGGCACACCTGTTAATTGAAATGCATTCCAGGTGACTACCTCATAAAGCTGGTTGAGAGAAATGCCAAGAGTGTGCAAAGCTGTCATCAAGGCAAAGGGTGGCTACTTTGAAGTATCTCAAATATAAAATATCTGTTGATTTGTTTAACACTTTTTTGGTTACTACATGAGTCCATATGTGTTATTTAAAAGTGTTGATGTCTTCACTATTATTCTACAATGTAAAAAATAGTAAAAATAAAGAAAAACCCTTGAATGAGTAGGTGTGTCCAAACTTTTGACTGGTAGTGTATGTCTGAGAATGGCACTGTGTGTGTGTGTTAGGGGTGTAACGGTACACATATTCGTACCGAACCGGTCGGGGACCTCAGTTCGGTCCACACTGTGAATCCAAATGAATACATAACATAAAAAGAAAGAAATAAAACTAGGCATATTAGCTATGCCTACGCTGCGTTGTATGCCTCGAGTAAATCGGAGCTGAAAATAACATTTCAGGCTAATCCGTTGAAACAACTAGAGCCTATGTGCATGTTGTAGTCAAAATTCAAATCTTAACTGTCCTTTTGTGAGGCACAGCCAGGAACTAGTTCTGTACGATGGCGAGTGGGGGGTCCATAAACCCGGAGGATTCTCCATCATCGTATATATATCCAGTTTGGGAACATTTTGGTTTCCCAGTAGATTACAACGGTGATGGACAGAGAGAGTATGTTGCCACTGCTCAACGAGAACAGCCTATGCAGCTCCCAACACCTCAAACATGTTGACACATTTACACCGATATCACCCCAGTATTCCTACCACCGGCGCAAGACCGCAACGCAAAAAAATACCCAACTTCATCTCCCCTCGGCATTCAAGCAGCCCCTTGCAGCCGATTCTGACCGAGCCAAATAAATTACAAGAGCGGTAGGTATGTTTATAGCCGTGGATATGCACCCATTCTCTGTGGTGGAGAAGAATAAGGGGTTTCAGCACCTCGTCAAAGTGCTCGAGCCACGTTACGAACTTCGCCCTCTTGCACCCATTTCAGCAAACAGGTAGTAACCACTCTACATCAGCAAGCTAAAGCCGAAGTTGTCAATAAATTGGCCAATCAAATGTTATTTGTCACATGCGCCGAATACAACAGGTGTAGACTTTAACGTGAAACAGCCTACCCTCACCACATGGGGGCGGCCCGTCAGGAATTCCAGGATCCAGTTGCAGAGGGGGGTGTTTAGTCCTAGGGTACTGAGCTTAGTGATGAGCTCAGCGTCACAATGGTGTTGAACGCTGAGCTGTAGTCAATGTACAACATTCTCACATAGGTGTTCCTCTTATCCAGGTGGGAGAGGGCAGTGTGGAGTGCAATAGAGATAGCGTCATCTGAGGATCTGTTGGGGCGGTATGCGAATTGGAGTGGGTCCAGGGTGTCTGGGTTGATGGTGTTGATGTGAGCCATGACCAGCCTTTAAAAGCATTTCATGGTTACAGATCAGAGAGTGCTACGGGCGGTAGTCATTTAGACAGGTTACCTTGGCGTTCTTGGGCACAGGGACTATGGTGGTCTGCTTGAAACATGTAGGTATTACAGACTGGGTCAGGGAGAGGTTGAAAATGTTAGTGAAGACACTTGTCAGCTGGTCAGCGCATGCTCAGAGTACGCGTCCTGGTAATCCGTCTGGCCCCGCAGCCTTGTGAATGTTGACCTGTTTAAAAGGTCTTGCTCACATCGGCTACGGAGAGCAAGATCACACAGTCGTCCGGAACAGCTGGTGCTCGCATGCATGGTTCAGTGTTGCTTGCCTCGAAGTGAGCATAGAAGGTATGTAGCTCGTCTGGTAGGGTCGCGTCACTGGGCAGCAGCTCGTGGCTGGGTTTCTCTTTGATCGTTTGCAAGCCCTGCCACATCCGACGAGTGTCAGAGCCGGTGTAGTAGGATTCGATCTAAGTCCTGTATTGATGCTTTGCCGTTTTGATGTCTCATCAGAGGCACCTTGTGTTGTGCGTCCTACAGATGGATGGACCTCCAGGGCTACAGAGAGCTACTTAGCAGTGACAGCCCATCACATTACCCCGGAGTGGGAAATCAAGTACTGTTAAGTAGCTCTCTTTATGAGAGTCGCACAAGTATGCATCTTTTTCTCTTTGTAAGAAAACATTATAGCATAGGTCTATACAATGTCTGAGCCATGTCTACACATTGATTCAACACGCATATTGCACTTTATTTTAGTGTTGTTGTTGCGTAATCGGGAGTTTTCATTTAAGAAAATTAAGTGTTGTTATTCCTGATTGTGCTCATCCGGCATTATACGACTCATGATCATATGGAATCAGGAATACCAACACTTTGTATTTTCTTAAATAAACAAAAATTAACTAGAGTAACTGTTGGCATTTCATTTTCCTGCTGTACCGAAACCGAACAGTGACCCCAAAACCGCAATACGTACCGAACCGTGGGTTTGGTGAACCGTTACACCCCTAGTGTGCGTGCATGCGTGCGTGCGTTCACCTGTTGTACATCAGAGTATGGCACCAGATCGCTAGCAAGCACTTGGTGTGGCTGGCTGGTGAGGGAAGGGAGAGGCTTCTTCTGAGACAGACTGTTACTCAACAAGGCCAGTTTTGTACTGAAACACACAATAAAGACAGGTTAGTACTGAAACACATGAACAAGGCCAGTCAAAACCCACTCCAAAACACAAGACACATTAAGCAACTACCTCCACACACCCACCTGTATTGCCGAGCTTTGTCCATGTACTCATGCTGCTCCATGCCTTGAGAGTCTGCAGCCGAGACATCGATGATGTTCCTAAGAAATAGAGACACAGGTAGTCAGCAGAATTAAATCCCAAATGGATAAATCCATGATGAGGGAGGAGAAATAATGTTTGTGTGTCTTACAGGGCTGTCTTGAAAAGGATAGATGTGAGTAGGGCCTGTTCGTCTTTGCGGGCTGAGGGTACGCTGGCAGACCTCCATTCTGTGCCGTTGAGGGGCTTGCTGTCGGGGTTCGGGTGGGGGATCAGCGGCTTACTTGCCTCAGGGTCCTGAGCCACAACATACACATCACGCTCACAAACTATCACAACATCCTCAATCACAGGCTGTTAAGGTAACCAGATTCTGACCTTGCTTATTCTTAAAATGAGTATGATATGACCTCTGAACTAAAGTCTAAAACAAAAGGGCACCCTACTACCCCTACATACTATTACTACTCATCCCCTGATCACTTTAAGTCAATAGGGATCTGCTGCTGTGACAGGCAGAGAAGAATGAACCCCCAAAAATAGTTACCTAACCCGATATGATACTGGTGTGTATATTTCAACAGTATAGCTAAGGAGTGGCAGGCTATTTGTGTATAACAGTCGTCTGATAAACAGTAATAAGCAATCGCTGCCTCACATTTTCCAAAAGGGAAAATAAAACGTAATTTCCCTTCACCAAATTCAATTTTGGCTTGTCACAACTGGATGGGAAATCTGAGATCATATGACATGCATCTGGGAGAAGTTGATTGGCTGGCAAGTTCAACACGTTCCAACGGCGTAACCGAATGTGAACCTTTGAGGCCCTATTTACAGAAGTGGTCGCGTTTTACCGAAACTGATTGATCAATCATCATCATCATCTGGTGAGAATTTAAACTTTTAGTCTGCCCTGCAAGTAGCTACCTACTGACGTATACAGATTAACTAATTAAGTTAGTTAGCAAACTAGATACTGCTTATAATTGTCAGCAAAGGTTGTCACTATTTTGAAACTTTAGGTGTGTTGGCCAATCAGATAATTACATTCCCTAGGCCCACTATTTCTTACACAGCTAACAGTTATCTCTGAAAGGTCTGGCTAGCTAACTATCTGCTGGGTCGTAGTTGGCTAACTTAAAAATAGCTTCCTTTTAACGCGCAATGAAGCACCATATTTTTGGCTAGTGGAATTCTATATAACAAACTGTCTCGCAATGTCCTGATGACCCCAAAGAAAGAAAATACTTTGACTGTCAAAGAGTTGTTTGCACCCTAGATAACTAACTCGCTTTGCGTTAGCTACCTGCTCGGTGGTATCGTTTTCGCTGCTGTAACAGCAACCCATGGCGTCCGGATGTCTGCCAGGCACGCGAACCCAATTTCCAACTTCTCCACCCGGGAAACTATATAATAAGAGAAACAGTCTCGGTCCACTTTCTCGCTGACCGCTTCTGTCAGCTCCTACTACAAACGCAGCCTATCACATGACAGCAGTTTTTGCGCAACTAAGGGCTGGGCAACAAACATGGTGACATCCGGCCACTGTGAAGCCGGCATGGGGACACAGACTCCCCAGTCACGTGACAAGGGTGTTAAATTTTTTAAGATTCGCGAAGGGTGACTTGTTATTGTTTTGACTGGGGCATAGAACCTGCATAAAACAGACGGGGTGTAAGGAAAACGCAGAACGGAGAGATGGCAAAAATACATCGCTAGCACAGACTCGTTGGGGGCAGGTTCTGGGGAGACTGCTATCGCAAGATAAAAGAGCAAAGTCATCTTTCAGACGCCCCCCGGTCTACAGAGACACTTTACAGCCCTCAATAACCATTGCATTTGATGTAAGAAGTCGTTTGACGAGTTTGCATGACTGGGTGACGCCAGGCGCCCTCTCATTACACATCAGACTACTAGCTACGTACTTCTCAGGACTGCGGAACAACCACTGCGCTGCTTTGTTTTTATTCTACACCTGTTGTCAGTATGGCTCAGCTGAAAATATCACTTTGCGTGTTGGTGTCTATTTGTCTCGCCTCGGTTTTGTCCATAGACAGCTCCGTTCAGTTTGCGTCCGAAAGTCTCAGTTCCTCCACTGTTCGCTCGGTGTGTAAGTCCATCCCCAGCACACTTTCTCTGTGCCACGGCGTCGGTTACCGGGAGATGCGGCTTCCCAACCTGCTGGGGCACGACTCGTTGAAAGTAGCCCAGCAGCAGTCGGCCGCGTGGCTGCCGTTGGTCTCCAAACTCTGCCACCGGGATACCAAGAAGTTCTTGTGCTCGCTCTTCGCTCCGGTGTGCCTACCGGAGGGGCCCGTGCGCCCCTGCCGTGGGCTGTGCGAGGCTGTGAGGGACGGTTGTCTCCCCGTGATGAGCGCATTTGGGTTCCCGTGGCCCGACATGTTCAACTGCACCCGGTTCCCGTGCGGGACCCATCTCTGCATTCCGACCACGACCCGAGACACAGAGTGTGCGCGGAAGGGAGAGGAAGAGGGACACGAGGGGGTATCAAAGGGTTTGTGCCTATCATCTTAGAGAGCTGCTCATCTGCAAAACATTTCCACTCTCTTTCACACACGCACGCTCATCCTGTTCTCCGTGGCATGTCTCTTGGTGTCCTCAGGAACAGTGATCTGTGATGCATGCAGTCTGGCCGCTGAGGGAGAGAAAGACATCCAGAACAACTTCTGCAACAGTCCATATGGTGAGTGATATGTGTATGGCATTGGTTACACTTTTACACAGAGGCTTATAGAGGTCTAGAACGTGTTTACATGTTTGAAAAAGTGTTTACAGACAGGTATTTCTTTGTTTCCTCACTCAGCCTTTAAACTGCGTATCGGGAGTGTGTCTGTGGAGGGCGGTGACCGCAGGATAGTCCCTCTGGGCCGGAGTCGCATCCTGAGGTGGGAGGGTGGAGGTGCGGAGAGGGCCGAGGGCGTCGGGGGGGCCATGGCCTACAGTGCCCTTTGGCTGCAGGAGGGGGGTACCTGCACCTGTCCTCCCCTGGAGGAGGCAGATGGGGGAGAGGGAGAGGGGAAGGGGTCCCTGGCAGGGGTGTGGTACTTGGGCCTTGCTGGCGCACAGGAGGGCAGGCTCGTCCTCTCTAGTCTGGTGAGGTGGAGGAGGGGGGTCAAAGAACTCAAGAAGTTCATCAGGAGACTGCTCAAACAACCCTGCTAATTATGTCATCAAACAAGCATAGAGAGACTTCCCAATTTGGCCAATTGGATGCTGATGAGAGGACACCACAGCCCTGTTACATTTCAGCCTCTAGGCCTGGACTCTGTTTCTTCCATATCCCGCTCATATTCATATCACCTAGCTCTGGAGAAGTGGTGCCTTCATCATATCTATCCAGTCCATTCAGATCTATGAAGACCTGTGGGGAAGGGGCTAGGCAGAAGGGAGACCATCAGAGGACCAGTGTCTGTGTGGTTGGATCCATGTTCTGCACACCTGTCACATATGAGACATTTGGAAAAATTCAAATTATGTACAGTGTTGTGTATTACTTGCTGAATATTAAAGAAAATGTTTTTTTTAAATCAAATGTGAGGACATGATTATGATTTGTGTGAGCCGAGTCAGAGGACACAGTTACCAGTGAGGCACAGAGCAGCATTAGTTCCATTCAAAGCAGAGTATTATTGTCTGATAGTAACATCAGAGACTGCTGTGTAACAGTGTCTAATAAACATTATATTGAGCCGTAAATACTGTTGTCACATTTCTTTTCTGTGTGTGTTTTCTGGATCCTTCGGTTTGTGGCAAGAGAGAAACCTGACTCTAGACACACTCCACACCTATGACTGTACACCTGATCCACCCACGTCTGTCTGTCTCTGCCTGTCTGTCTCTGTCTGCCTGTCTGTCTGTCTGTCTCTCCATCTGTCTGTCTGTCTCTGCCTGTCTGTGTCTGTCTGTCTTTCCATCTGTCTGTCTGTCTCTGCCTGTCTGTCTCTGTCTGCCTGTCTCTGTCTGTCTCTCCATCTGTCTGTCTGTCTCTGCCTGTCTGTCTCTGTCTGTCTGTCTGCCTGTCTCTGTCTCACTTTGCCTGTCTCTGTCTCTCACTCTCTCCCTTTCTCCACCCCCTCTCTCTCTCTCTCTGACCGCCCCCTTCTCTCTGCCCCCCTCCATCTCTTGTCTTGAGTCAGTAGATCCACCATATGAAGAACTTTCCCTGTAGCCTACCAGTGATGTATTGCTGTATGTTTATTATGACATCATAATTAGTAAATAATAACCTTATTGTGAGAAACAATGGAGCAGGAGGGGGGTACTGTGAATAAAACAGACATGCCCCCACGTGATCAATGAATAATTCAGATGCCCAGCTCCCTTACCTGAATGCCCTCACCTGCAGAGCTATGACTACAACCACACTCGATAACCTTTCAGCATCTCTGCCAGAAGCATCTACAGGCAGGTGAGTCTTGTTTTTGCTGTACAGCGGTTATGTGAGAGAGAGAGTATTCTTTTTGTACAAGAGGCTTGTTTTATGGGAGGTTGAGTTGAAGAACAATGGAGCATCGTTTGTCAGTGAGGTGCGGGAAATCTCCTAACACTCAAGTGTAAAGCTTTAGTAGCTGCAGTATGAAGTTGGCCGGAGGAGCAGCAGTGAATGTGGTTTATATACAAGGATGGACTGTAGTGGTTGTGTGTGTAAGGAGCTGAAATAGGAGGATTTCACATGAATTGAGGAAGAATGGTTTATTTTAATGTATTTTTTTGCGCTGGCAGTCACCCATCTCCTGGTGTGTGTTTAGGTATGCGTGTTGGTGTGTGTACCTAGCTGTATGTCTATGCACCACTCTCAGTGTGTCTGTGTGTGTGTGTGTTTTCCCTTGCAGCAGTACTATGGTGTCCGGTGCCATAGCGTTGGCCTTCCTCCCCCTGGTGTTGACTTTTCTGATTCGCTACCGCTACTACTTTGTGTTGTTCTACCGGGCGGTGCTGGTGAGGATGTGGTATGACTGTAAGACGGGGCTGAGCAGGGAGGAGAGGGCCTTCCAGTACGTTCTGACCCACGCCACCCCCGGCGACCCAGAAAGCATCCTGGAAACCTTTGACCTCTGGTGCAGCAAGGTGGAGTTCATCAGCAACATCGGCCCCAAGAAAGGTGACACCACCCTGACTGATCACAACACATTCTGTTCTCCCTCTCCTCTGCCTTCCTGTCTGACCACACCTGTGTGTCTGTGTGTAGGTAAGATAATGGACCGGATGCTTTCCGAGCACTGCCCTCTGACCGTGCTGGAGCTGGGTTCCCACTGTGGGTACAGCACAGTGCGTATCGCCCGGGCACTGCCCCTGGGCGCCAGGCTCTACAGTGTGGAAATGGACGCAAGAAATGCTGCCATAGCAGAGAAGATCATACGACTGGCGGGCTTCGACGATGACACGGTGAGAGCAGAGCGCGCACACACAGTGATAGAGTAGAACACATAGACAAAAAGACCCAGTGAGATAAAATCTGGTCATACTGCCCTCCCCCTTCCCCTCCCCCTTAGGTGGAACTGATAGTGAGTCCGTCAGATGAGGTAATCCCAAGGTTGCGGGCAGACTACGGTCTGGAGCGGTTGGACTTTGTGTTCATGGACCACTGGAAAAAATGCTACCGTCCTGACCTGCAGGTAGCTAACTCACTCATAACCCCTATGACCATAGTCTGTTTTAATGTTGTTGTTCCTGTCAGGGTGTCAAACCCATTCCACGGAGGGCCTAGTGCAGGGGTGTCAAACGTCCGGCCCACGGGCCGGATCAGGCCCGCAAACGGGTTTAATCCGGCCCGCGAGATGATTTTTAAAAAATATATATTTTTTAAAAATTGTAAAGTATAAAAATACGCTGCAATTTTTCAATAAAATAAACTGCTGTTCCAATTGCGTCCACTGGATGGCGCAATAGCAATTGTGTTAAGCAAGCAAACTGTTTATACCGGGGCAGAGCAAGTAGGTCAAGCACGTGCAGCCAATGAGCTACTTTGTTTTGCCCGCGATATTTATTACGGCTTCTACTTTTAACATTATGTGCTTTGGCACCCTCATTGCCCCAATATGTCTCTGTCAAAAAAGAGAAAAGTGGACGCAGAGTGCAGAGTGTTCCAAGAAAAAGGGTCATCCTATTTATTCACGGAATTGAATGGGAAAGCTGTATGTTTGGTGTGTTCAGAGCATGTTGCAGTGCTGAAAGAATATAACCTTCGTCGCCACTATGTGAGTCTTCATGCCGACAAATATGACAACTTTCAAGGACAGCGGAGATGAGAGAAGGTGAATGAACTGTTGGCGGGTCTGAAGAAACAGCAGTCTGTGTTTACTCACAGCCGAGACATCAGTGACGCTGCAGTGAAAGCTAGCTACCTCATTGCTAATGAAATCGCAGTGGCTTCAAAACCATTTAGTGAGGGTGAATTTGTAAAAACATGCATGATGAAGGCAGCGGAGATTGTGTGCCCTGAAAAGCGGCAGGCTTTTGCAAATATCAGCCTGACAAGAAACACAGTTGCAGACAGGATTTCCGATCTTTCAGTGGATTTGGACAGCCAGTTGAAGCAAAAAGTAAAGTCATTTATTGCGTTTTCGGTTGCAATTGATGAAAGCACGGACATTACAGATGTTGCACAACTGGCCATTTTCATCCGCGGAGTTGATGACACATTGACCGTCACCGAGGAGTTCGTGGAGTTGGTGCCGATGACAGATACAACGACAGCAGCTGATATTTTTACCGCACTCGTCGGCGCGCTGGACAGGGTCGGAGTGGACTGGTCCCGCGCTGTCAGCCTGGCTACAGATGGTGCGCCCTCAATGATCGGGAAAAAAGCAGGCGTTGTGACAAAGTTCAGAGAGAAAGTGCAATCTGCAAATGGAGGACGTTATTTTTTGACTTTTCACTGTATTTTGCACCAGGAGGCTTTGTGTTGCAAGTCATTAAAGATGGATAACGTCATGAAGGTGGTCATCCAAACTGTTAATTTCATCCGATCCAGAAGCCTGAATCACCGTCAGTTTGACAGCCTTCTCAGAGAGAAAGACCACATCTATGGCCTGCCATACCACACTGAGGTAAGATGGTTAAGCCGAGGTGCTGTGCTGAGGCGTTTCTTTGATTTACGAGAAGAAATTGAACAGTTCATGGAAGAAAAGGGCAAACCAGTGTTAGAATTTCATTCCGCAGAATGGATGCAGGACCTTGCATTTATGGTGGATGTTACAGAGCACCTGAATAACTTGAACAAACAGCTGCAAGGGCGCAACAAAGTTGTCACGCAGTATTATGACAGCATACCTTCTTTCAAGTTGAAGCTGTCATTGTGGGAGACGCAACTTGCCGGTGGTGATGCAGCTCACTTCCCCTGTCTGAAAAATGTGTGCGCGACCCAACATGTGGCAGACATGAAGCGGTTCAAAGATAAAATAACGGGACTGTTATGGGAGTTTGAGCAACGCTTTCAGATTTATGTTTATATGTTTTTATGTTGATGTGCTATTGTTTTTAATTTATTTTATTTTATTTGTATATTTAACCTATTCTTGACTCTGTGGTTCTTGCACTTGTTTGGGGAACAGGATTTCATTATTTTTATCTACATTTCTGCCTGAGAAATGACACCCTGATATAGTTCTGTGATCTGTGATATACTTCTGTGAATCACTGAGGCATTGTGTGTTTGTGTGTTCTTTGTCCTCAGAACTTTCAAATAACTTGAGGTGTTTTATGATTAATAGTGATGTTGTGCTTTTGGACACTGTCCTCAGGCTCCAGCTTTATGTTTATATGTTTTTATGTTGATGTGCTATTGTTTTTAATTGATTTTATTGTATTTGTATATTTAACCTATTCTTGACTCTGTGGTTCTTGCACTTGTTTGGGGAACAGGATTTCATTATTTTTATCTACATTTCTGCCTGAGAAATGACACCCTGATATAGTTCTGTGATCTGTGAAACAGTTCTGTTAATCACTGAGGCATTGTGTGTTTGTGTGTTCTTTTTCTTTAGAATTTTCAAATAAACTTGACGTGTTTTATGATTAATAGTGATGTTGTGCTTGTACTATTTTGGACACACTGTCCTCAGGCTCCAGCTTTATGTTGTATGTTGATCGTATTAAAACAAAGAAAACAATCTGAAGTTGTTGTTTTTAAGTTATATATACCATGATTTTTCCGGTCCGGCCCACTTGGGAATAGATTTTCCTCCATGTGGCCCCTGAGCTAAAATGAGTTTGACACCCCTGGCCTAGTGTCTAGTGTCTGCAGGTTTAGTTTTTTTCCTTTCAATTAAGACCTAGACAACAAGGTGAGGGGCAGCTCCTTACTAATTAGTGACCTTAATTCACCAATCAAATACAAGGGTGGAGCGAAAACCTGCAGACGCTCAGCCCTCTGTGGAATGAGTTTGACACGTGATATACACTGTATATACAAAAGTATGTGGACACCCCTTCAATTTAGTGGATTCGGCTATTTCAGCCTCACACGTTGCTGACAGGTGTATATAATCGAGCATACAGCCATGCAATCTCCATAGACAAACATAGGCAGTAGAATGGTCTTACTGAAGAGCTCAGTGACTTTCTACGTGGCACCATCATAGGGTGCCACCTTTCCAACAAGTCAGTTTGTCAAATTTCTGCCCTGCTAGAGCTGCCCCGGTCAACTGTAAGTGCTGTTATTGTGAAGTGGAAACTTCTAGGAGCAACAACGGCTCAGCCGCGTAGTGGTTGGCCACACAAGCTCACAGAACGGGACGTCCGAGTGCTGAAGCATGTAGTGTGTAAAAATCATCTGTCCTCGGTTGCAACACTCACTACCGAGTTCCAAACTGCCTCTGGAAGCAACGTCAGCACAGGAACTGTTCATCAGGAGCTTCATGAAATGGGTTTCCATGGCCGAGCAGCTGCACACAAGCCTAGGATTACCATGCCAATGCCAAGTGTCGGCTGGAGTGGTGTACCGGTACCGAGTCAATTTGCCGGGGTACAGGTTAGTTGAGGTAATATGTACATGTAGGTAGGGGTAAAGTGATTATGCATAGATAATAAACAGCGAGTAGCATCAGCGTAAAAAAAGGGGTCAATGCAAATAGTCCGGGTAGCCATTTGATTAACTGTTTAGCAGTCTAATGGCTTGAGGGTAGAAGCTGTTAAGGAGCCTTTTGGATCTAAACTTGGTGCTCCGGTACCGCTTGCCGTGCGGTAGCAGAGAGAAAGGTCCTGGATGGCAGGAAGCTTGGCCCCAGTGATGTACTGTCAGGAAGCTCTCGATGGTGCAGCTGTATAACTTTTTGAGGATCTGAGGACCCATGCCAAATCTTTTCAGTCTCCTGAGGGGGAATAGGCGTTGTCGTTCCCTCTTCACGACTGTCTTGGTGTGTTTGGACGATGATAGTTTGTTAGGGATGTGGATGCCAAGGAACTGGAAGCTCTCGACTCGCTCCACTGCAGCCCCGTCGATGTGAATGGGGGAATGCTCTGCCCCCCTTTTCCTGTAGTCCACGATCAGCTCCTTTGTCTTGCTGATGTTGAGGGAGAGGTTGTTGTCCTGGCACCACACTGCCAGGTCTCTGACCTCCTCCCTATAGGCTGTCTCATCGTTGTCGGTGATCAGGCCTACCACCGTCGTGTCGTCAGCAAAGTTAATGATGGTGTTGGAGTTGTGTGCGGCCACGCTGTCGTGGGTGAACAGGGAGTACAGGAGGGGCTAAGCACGCACCCCTGAGGAGCCCCCATGTTGAGGATCAGTCTGGCAGATGTGTTGTTACCTACCCTTACCACCTGGGGGCGGCCCATCAGGAACTCCAGGATCCAGTTGCAGAGGGAGGTGTTTAGTCCAAGGGTCCTTAGCTTAGTGATGAGCTTTGAGGGCACTATGGTGTTAAATCAAATCAAATGTTATTTGCCACATGGGCCGACAGTGAAATGCTTACTTACAAGCCCTTAACCAACAATGCAGTTTTAAGAAAAAAATAGGTAAGTAAAAAATAAAATAAAAAAATAATTAAAGACCAGCAGTAAAATAAAAGAACAGTAGGGAGGCTATATACAGGGGTACCGGTACAGAGTCAGTGTGCGGGGGCACCGGTTAGTCGAGGTAATTTAGGTAATATGTACAGTGAGGGGAAAAAGTATTTGATCCCCTGCTGATTTTGTACGTTTGCCCACTGACAAAGACATGATCAGTCTATAATTTGAATGGTAGGTTTATTTGAACAGTGAGAGACAGAATAACAACAACAAAATCCAGAAAAACACATGTCAAAAATGTTATAAATTGATTTGCATTTGAATGAGGTTAATAAGTATTTGACCCCTCTGCAAAACATGACTTAGTACTTGGTGGAAAAAACCCTTGTTGGCAATCACAGAGGTCAGACGTTTCTTGTAGTTGGCCACCAGGTTTGCACACATCTCAGGAGGGATTTTGTCCCACTCCTCTTTGCAGATCTTCTCCAAGTCATTACGGTTTCGATGCTGACGTTTGGCAACTCGAACCTTCAGCTCCCTCCACAGATTTTCTTTGGGATTAAGGTCTGGAGACTGGCTATGCCACTCCAGGACCTTAATGTGATTCTTCTTGAGCAACTCCTTTGTTGCCTTGGCCATGTGTTTTGGGTCATTGTCATGCTGGAATACCCATCCACGACCCTTTTTCAATGCCCTGGCTGAGGGAAGGAGGTTCTCACCCAAGATTTGACGGTACATGGCCCCGTCCATCGTCCCTTTGATGTGGTGAAGTTGTCCTGTCCCCTTAGCAGAAAAACACCCCCAAAGCATAATGTTTCCTCCTCCAAACACGGCGAGTTGAGTTGATGCCAAAGTGCTCGATTTTGGTCTCATCTGACCACAACACTTTCACCCAGTTCTCCTCTGAATCATTGATGTTCATTGGCAAACTTCAGACGGGCCTGTATATGTGCTTTCTTGAGCAGCGGGACCTTGCGGGCGCTGCAGGATTTCAGTCCTTCACAGCGTAGTGTGTTACCAATTGTTTTCTTGGTGACTATGGTCCCAGCTGCCTTGAGATCATTGACAAGATCCTCCCGTGTAGTTCTGGGCTGATTCCTCACCATTCTCATGATCATTGCAACTCCACGAGGGAGATTGACAGTTATTTTGTGTTTCTTCCATTTGCGAATAATCGCACCAACTGTTGTCACCTTCTCACCAAGCTTCTTGGCGATGGTCTTGTAGCCCATTCCAGCCTTGTGTAGGTCTACAATCTTGTCCCTGACATCCTGGGAGAGCTCTTTGGTCTTGGCCATGGTGGAGAGTTTGGAATCTGATTGATTGATTGCTTCTGTGGACAGGTGTCTTTTATACAGGTAACAAGCTGAGATTAGGAGCACTCACTTTAAGAGTGTGCTCCTAATCTCAGCTCGTTACCTGTATAAAAGACACCTGGGAGCCAGAAATCTTTCTGATTGAGAGGGGGTCAAATACTTATTTCCCTCATTAAAATGCAAATCAATTTATAAAATTTTTGACATGCGTTTTTCTGGATGTTTTTGTTATTCTGTCTCTCACTGTTCAAATAAACCTACCATTAAAATTATAAACTGATCATTTCTTTGTCAGTGGGCAAACGTACAAAATCAGCAGGGGATCAAATACTTTTTTCCCTCACTGTACATAGAGTAGAGTTAAAGTGACTATGCATAAATAATAAACAGAGTAGCAGCAGTGTAAAAGAGGGGGTGGGGGGACAATGCAAATAATCTGGATAGCCATGATTAGCTGTTCAGGAGTCTTATGGCTTGGGGGTAGAAGCTGTTAAGAAGCCTTTTGGACCTAGACGTGGCGCTCCGGTACCGCTTGCCATGCGGTAGCAGAGAGAACAGTCTATGACTAGGGTGGCTGGAGTCTTTGACAATTTTGAGGGCCTTCCTCTGACACCGCCTGGTATAGAGGTCCTGGATGGCAGAAAGCTTGGCCCCAGTGATGTACTGGACCGTACGCACTACCCTCTGTAGTGCCTTGCAGTGAACAGGGAGTACAGGAAGGGACTGAGCTGTAGTCAATTAACAGTATTCTCACGTAGGTGTTCCTTTTGTCCAGGTGGGAGAGTGCAGTGTGGAGGGCAATGGAGATTGTGACATCTGTGGATCTGTTGGGGGCGGTATGCGAATTTGTAGTGGGTCTAGGGTTTCTGGGATGATGGTATTAATGTGAGCCATGACCAGCCTTGAGTGCTATGGGGCAGAGGTCATTTAGGCAGGTTACCTTTGTCGTTCTTGGGCACAGGGACTAAGGTGGTCTGCTTGAAACATGTAGGTATTACAGACTCGGTCAGGGAGAGGTTGAAAATGGTCATCCGTCTGGCACAGCGGCCTTGTGAATGTTAACCTGTTTAAAGGTCTTCTTTATTCCCATGTATAACTTCCCTCCTAACCCCCCCCCCCTGTATTGTGTTCTGCAGGCTCTGGAGGGCTCTGGTCTGCTGGGGAAAGGCTCTGTAGTGCTTGCTGACAACGTCCTATTTCCTGGTGCTCCTAACTTCCTACGACACGTCCGCAAGAGTGGCCTCTACGAGTGGAAGATCCACAGGGCCACTCTAGAGTACAGCAAGGGCATCAGGGATGGGATGGCTGAACTTGTTTACCAGGGGACCAAGTAGGGCGGGGGCACAGAGACGGACACACTCATCTATTACTTAGACATACAAGACTGAGGTTGGGGGCAACTTACTTCTGTTGTCTGAGCCTACTAGTCTCTTGCTGCCTTCTGCCCCCTGCTGGTTGAATATCGCTCTCACTGACAGCATCTCACGTGTTTTACAGGTCTGTCTGTGGCATTAATAAATCCATTACATACATTCTCTGTACACATTGTTTTTCTTTATTTACATAAGACACTTTACCAATTAAAAAGTTATTTACTTTACATACATACATAAAACTGAGTTCCTTTTTACAACTCAATCAGTTTTGTTGAATACTGACATTCTATAGCACGTTTTTTTACTCTTCAGATTTCTGTTGGCCACGCGCACACACACACACAGCAGATTACTCAAGTGCAGTGTACAGGCTGTGGTTTATGCCTATTCAGCTGTTTTAGGGGGACCCATTTAGATGTGACACATGACTGGCGACGGGGGGAAGTACACACTCAGACAGAACAACGAGTACCAGAGAGGGGAGTGAGTGGGCACTCAGATGTCCTTGAGTTTAATGTGTGTGTGTGTGTGTAGTCTAAACAAGGGGGCTGACTGTCTCGATCTGTGGGGGAGGACAGAACTAGCAGAGGGGGGTTGAGGTGGAGGAGGCTTTCTTTCTCCTAATGTTGCAAAACCACTTATCTCTAGAAACTTTTACAGTTTACAGTCTTCACACATTCACACATTGCAACTGTAGAACACTGAATGAGAGAACACGCACTTCCTCCATGCAGTAAAACACCACACCGCTCAACCTGTCGTTTCTCATGGTGGGTGTGAACAGCAGGCAAAGTACACCAGCCAAGAGACACTGTCAGGGAGAGTAGATGAGCACCTATCCTGCTGGTACTAAGGGGGAATCAGAGAGTAGCGAGGATTACTCTGGTCTAGATCATCCACTGGTCTTGGTCTTGGTCTGCTCCCTCCATATCCACCTGCAGTTTGAGCAAGATGAGAGAGAAGCAGAGAGAGATGAGTAATAAGAGGTCCTAGTATTTCCCTTAGATACTGTTCCATAGACGTGACCCCTAACCCCTGATTGTGTGTGTGTGTGTTGACCTCGTTGACCTCGCCGTCGTCCGGTGACTCGTTGTAGTCGTTCATCTCATCTATGTCCTGCATGTCCTCTTCATCCTCAGAGTCTTCTTCACTATCTTCCTCATCCTCATCCTCCTCCTCTTCCTCCTCGTCAAATGTCTGCTACACACCCACAGAGAACACAAACAAACACCACACACACACACACCCCAAGAGTGAGCATGGAAAATGACAGAAAACATCCCTCAACAGAAACATAAATGAAAGGACATGTCTTATTTTCATCCAAACGTTGACGCAAAATTGTAAACGATGTGTGTATAATTTGAGGAATGAAATGTCACGAGATATTAAAACCTCTCCCTAGTTGCTAAACTCACTTTCTGTGTACCACACCACCATATCAACATGACCAAGTTCACACAGGGTAGAGGTTTAGGATCACCATCTTTAACTTTACTTGGTTTGAATGCGAGCTAGCAAGCGATACAAAAGCAAAACAGTAGTGTTTGTATGTGCTGTCTGTTCTGTCTGTGCTGTCCGCTCCTCACTCTGTCTTTGGATGGTTAATTAAAGCTACTGCTTTCCCTGCCTCTCCATCCTCTGGCCCTAACGAGTCCCCCTAATCTGGGAGCTGTTGGGAATATCCACAAAATGCTAATATGAACGTCTCTATTTTATTGAATTGTAATGCCTTTCCACCCCCACATGGAACCAACTACAAAACGCATACCATTGGATGTTCTGGTGCCGCTCTGGCTCTGATTGGGGACCTTCTTATTGAAGAATGTCGTCTTTCTTGAATATTTGTGTTGTGTTTTATATTGTATTTGATTTTGTCTTGTGTAATTGTATACGCAGGGCTCCCTTGTGAATGAGACCCTGGTCTCAGTGGTGACTCCCTACTTAAATAAAGGTCAAATAAAAAGTGAACATGGTCCACCTTTGTAATATCTCATGACACACTCATGACAATCCATACACATCTCGTATACATTCAGGTCAACTTTCGGATGAAAATATGAGTGACTGACAGGTCAATTGTCTAGGTAAGTGAAATAGACGTTATTTAAAGCTCAGATACCTCGAAGATTGGCTTGCCAATAGGCATCAGGTTATTGTCCTTCTCTGCGATGCTCTGTAACTAAGAGGGAGAGAGAGGTCAGTGTGTTTGTGTTTGTCTGAACCCAGGTTGGCTCTGTGACTCCTGCTAGTGTTGCTCTGTCTTCTCTCTCTCAGTGTGTGTGTGTGTTTGTACCCAGGTCTGGTGCTGTTGCTCCTGCTAGTGTTGCTCTGTCTTCTCTCTCTCAGTGTGTGTGTGTGTTTGTACCCAGGTCTGGTGCTGTTGCTCCTGCTAGTGTTGCTCTGTCTTCTCTCTCTCAGTGTGTGTGTGTGTGTTTATCTGAACCCAGGTTGGCTCTGTGACTCCTGCTAGTGTTGCTCTGTCTTCTCTCTCTCAGTGTGTGTGTGTGTGTTTGTACCCAGGTCTGGTGCTGTTGCTCCTGTTGGTGTAGCTCTGTCTCATCCACACATGGCCGGTCCAGGTTGAACCACAGAGACTCTGTCAACCGGGGAAACAGCGAGGGAAACAGTGTGGCCATCTCTGTCTGAGAGGACACACACACTTCACTGAGGCAGGATAGCTATCAGCACCCACCTAGATAACATACCTGGCTAGATTAGTACATAGCTGATCAGATCTTGGTTTCAGTGACCCCAAAAAACAGTGGGGAGTGTAGCTAGCGATAGAAATCTGTAAGAAATGACACAATGTTTTCACCATAGCTAACTAGCTACTAAATTGGGTAGGTTAGCTACCTAGCTAGCTACTGTAAGAACTGCACAGATTATGTTTTGAATGCTTTAAAATGGTATCTGTTAAGCTATTGCAGATCTTTCTTACTAACTAGCTAGCTAGCTAACACTCTTCATCCTGCATAACGTAGCTAGCTAAGCTAGCCAGCTAGCTATCACTGCGCATAGATCATGTAGCTAACACTGCAATAACGTTAGCTAGCTATGTTACGAAACATTATCTTATACATCCATACAAATAAAAATAAACATTTACTCTACATCTCAAAATGTTCACCGTCTTACAGTACCTGTAAAACCACTATCCCGACTAGATATCAAAATATGAATTTCAAAATTCAACTGACCGGAAACCGGTGTCCTCTTGTAAACGCTCCCAGTGTGTATGCATATTCTTCCACAAACATTCCGCTTCCTTTATGAATCGTTCTCAATGGTATTAACTATATACTATAGATTAGAAACGGCAAGGATGGTCATACTCTTTGACCACACTGAGAGAAAGTTAAAGTTTCGACTTAGTAAACCGGGCAAACCTATGTATAATGCTTTAGTTTCATTAAACTTTCACATGAGGGGTAGCTACTCTCTGTGGGACTGTAAAACATACTTTCAGAATGTTTTTGAAAATAACATATATTTTAAACCTGTCTCTGTATGTTGTAGGTAGTTTCTTCATGAAAATGTGACTTTGAAGGACATTGGACCCTGCCTGAAATAATTACCCTGCCTGAAATACATATCACATGATAAAGTCAAACACCTAACAAAGGATGAACTCTGGGTGCAGTAAACCAGTGATTTCCACATTCACTAATTAACGGTGAAGAAAATATAATGTGAGGCTTGGTGATAACGCCATTATGCTGGATACTATGGACACCTTGACCTCTGAGTCAGCTGAGGAGTTACACATATTATAAAAGCTATAAAATCACAAAGGAATCATGAAAATGCAATAATCCTAAACAAACTTATGTTATGACAGATAAATAACTGCAACATCCTATGTTAGATATGTCACAGGACATGTTTTCTTTAAGAATGATAACAAAAGGGGAGTTTTATGTCTCTAGTAGTTATATTACAGTAATCTGTCAGGTCATGCTGTCGTTTCACATTTAAATCTCCATCAGCGCAGAAACTACTGGTGGATGGAATCTTACAGTGACGAGGCTGAGACCTTGGCTTGAGATAAGATGAAACCTCCCTCACAGAGAGACCTAACAAACCCCCCCCCCCCCACCCCCCACACACACACACACACACACACACACACACACACACACACACAGAGGCAGACTTTGCTCCGTTGAGACGATTCTCATGTGATTGTAGGAGTTATTTGCAAGTCAGGGGAGTTTTTTCTCCATTCCAAGACACACACACCACAGACACACATGATCATACACACACCTGGGGTTACAAAAGCTGCCCTGCGTTGTAAAGGACTCCACACCACGGACACCCATGATCATACACACACCTGGGGTTACAAAAGCTGCCCTGCGTTGTAAAGGACTCCACACCACGGACACACATGATCATACACACACCTGGGGTTACAAAAGCTGCCCTGCGTTGTAAAGGACTCCACACCACGGACACCCATGATCATACACACACCTGGGGTTACAAAAGCTGCCCTGCGTTGTAAAGGACTCCACATCACGTTTAGGTGATTGAAACAGGACTGCTGCACCAATAAGGTATTGTGAATACATTTTTTGAATTATTCTCATTGGCTCATGCTTTCCATACCTCTAGATTTTGGTTCATTTGAGAGAGTGTGAGATTTTCAGTAAATGTATAGATTATAAAAACGCATTTACTTTGTGAAGAATGTGTGTGCTGGAAGGGTTTAATACAAAAAATAAAATGTTCTTCCTGTAATATATCAGCAGGTAACTGTTAAACATCTTTCTCAAGGTGTTTTTAGGAGATTTCTGGGTTGTTCGTGTGTGTGTGTGCACGTGCGTGTGTGTGTGTGTGTCTGCTTTACCCATGCAGTGTGTAGTTGATAGAAGTGTAGTTAGTATCTGTGTGTTCTCTCCTCCTCCAACCCAGCTGTAGAGACATGTGGTGGGTGTTGGTCCTGCTGCTATCCCTGGCCAGCCGGGCTCTGTCTTTAGAAAAGCTCAACATGTGTATGGATGCCAAACATCACAAAAAAGAGCCTGGCGCCGAAGGACAACTCTATCAACAGGTGTGTGTGTGTGTGTATGTATGGTAGGAGAGTGAGTAGAATGGATGGAAAACAGCATATATGTATTCATCTTTAAATTAATAATGAATTTATCTATGTTTGTTCTTTTCCTCCTGTAGTGTGCTCCATGAAGGGATAATGTTATTTACCTCCTGTAGTGTGCTCCATGGAGGGATAATGTTATTTTCCTCCTGTAGTGTGCTCCATGGAGGGATAGTGTTATTTTCCTCCTGTAGTGTGCTCCATGGAGGGATAATGTTATTTTCCTCCTGTAGTGTGCTCCATGGAGGGATAATGTTATTTTCCTCCTGTAGTGTGCTCCATGGAGGGATAGTGTTATTTTCCTCCTGTAGTGTGCTCCATGGAGAGATAATGTTATTTTCCTCCTGTAGTGTGCTCCATGGAGAGATAATGTTATTTTCCTCCTGTAGTGTGCTCCATGGAGAGATAATGTTATTTTCCTCCTGTAGTGTGCTCCATGGAGAGATAATGCATGTTGTACGGCTAACACCAGTGCGGAGGCCCATGATGATAACTCCTATCTGTACAACTTTAACTGGAACCACTGTGGCATCATGACCCCCAAATGCAAGAAACACTTCATCCAGGACACCTGCTTCTACGAGTGCTCACCTCACCTTGGGCCCTGGATACAGCAGGTAAAGACATAGCCTTGTTTCCTAGGCAGATACTCTGGCAATTGGCCAGACTAGACTAAGGCCCTCAGCGTTGAGGGAATTTGAAAAAGCTGGCCCGGGCAGGTGTAGTTTGTGCCAGGTGAAAAGTGATTGTATTAGTTTTGTGTAAGGGTTGGTGTGAGGTGTGACCCAGGTGCGGACCCGGGCAAAAAAACGGGGCCGGGCGACGCCTGTGGTTGGCCTGATGTTGAGACTGATGTTGAGACTTGACGAGGCCCGATTAAGCGCCGCCCGTACCTGCCTCTAGGTGCGGCGACAGCGACTGATGTGGGCCTGGTCCTACGGGACCGCCTCCTCCTCCTCTTGCTCGGGGAATAGGGGGGGTTGGTACCCGTATTGGCACTTGAAGGGGGACAGGCCGATGGACGAGCAGAGAAGGGTGTTGTGGGCATACTCTGCCCACGCCAGTCGCTGACTCCACGTAGCTGGGTTGCTGGAGGGGTAGCACCTCAGCACCCCCTCCAGATCCTGGTTGGCGCGCTCCGTCTGCCCGTTCGACTGGGGATGGAAGCCGGAAGACAAGCTGATGGAGGCGCCGAGGCAGGTGGTGAACGCCTTCAGCTGATGGCCACCAGAACCTCCTACGCAGGAACTCCAACGTCCTGGCGCCCCCCGGATGGCTGGTGCGGTCGGACGCGTGCGCCCACTGAAGCAGTCGCGAGCGTGCAGCCTTGGGTACGTACATCTTCCCCGATGGACCTCCGCCCGGATCGGGCTCCCGCCGTAGCGCTGCTCTAACCAGCCTATTGATTCCCCACGAAACTGGGGTAGTAATCAGGGCGTTGGGGACAATGGGGTCGTCCCTCTCCACCAGGTCCACGGGGTCGAACTGCCGGGAGAGCGCGTCAGGCTTGGTGTTCTTCGACCCCGGACGGTATGAGATCGTGAACCGGAACCTGGTGAAGAACAACGCTCACCTGGCCTGGCGCGAGTTGAGCCTCTTGGCCCCCTGAATGTAGGCTAAGTTCTTATGGTCAGACCATACGACGAATGGATGGGCGGCCCCTTCTAGCCAATGCCTCCACTCTCCCAGGGCGAGCTTGACCGCTAGCAGCTCACGGTTCCCCACGTCGTAATTCCGCTCCGCCGGGGACAGCCAACGGGAGAAAAACGCGCAGGGGTGAGTCTTACCGTCCGTGAGGAACCGCTGGGACAGGATTGCTCCCACCGCAACGTCTGAAGCATCCACCTCCACAATGAACGGCAGGGACTGATCAGGATGCCCGAGGACCGGGGCTGATGTAAAGCACCGCTTAAGTGCATCAAATGCGTTCCCCGCTTCCAGGGTCCAGGCGAAAAAGTGTGCGCTCGTCTGAGTGAGGGCTGTCAGGGGAGCGGCTAGGGAGCTAAAATTGTGAATAAATCGCCTATATATATTAGGATGTAATCCAAATACACGAAGACGCTGTAGTCGAGGAGGCCCCGGAGTACGTCATTGACCAACTCCTGGAACACCACAGGTGCGTTGGCTAGACCGACCGGCATGACTTGGCACTCGTAATGCCCACTGGGTGTGTTAAAAGCCGTCTTCCACTCGTCCCCCTCCCGAATCCTCACCAGGTTGTAGGCATTTCGTAAGTCCAGCTTGGTGAAGACCCGGGCTCCCTGCAACGACTCGAATGCCGTCGTCATCAGGGGGAGTGTGTAGCGGTTCTTAACCATGATGTCATTGAGCTCCCGGTAATCAATGAGGGACGGATGTGACCCTCGACGAGTGCCTCGTTGATATACTCCCTCATGGTCAGCGTCTCCGGCCGGGACAAGGAAAACAATCGCCCTCGTGTGGGCATGGCGCCCGGCAGGAGGTCGATAGCGCAGTCATATGGCCTGTGAGGAGGTAGGCCCTTGGCACACCTCTTACTAAACACCTCCCCCAGATCCACAATGAAAAACGGGATATCCTCCCATAGCGCCCCTGCCAACCGGACACGTACAGGGACAGTGCGCCGGGTGATGAAGCCCGACCCCAACTGCTGGTCGTCCAGGCCCATGACTGGAACCGGCTCAGAGAGGGAGAGTAACGGAACGCTCCTCCCTTGGGCCAGCCCCGCGGCCCCTGAATCCACCAGTGCATGCACCCGACGCGCAGCGCGGGCCCACTGAACCCTGACGGGGATTGCTGCAGGCTGCGGTCGTGCTGGTTCAGCATAGCTCCCTGCGTTGCCAATGCGCTCCGATACTGTGCTGCCTCCACTGGGTCCATATTGACTCTGTTTTCTGTAAGGGTTGGTGTGAGGTGTGACCCAGGTGCGGTGCAGGATAGACAGTAGGCAGTAGGCAGAGATGGTGAAACAAGGATCTTTAGTGGTGGTCCCAAAACCAGGATACAAAATAACGGACAGCAAACATACTAAATACTAACTACGACTGAAAACATCAATGAAACAGGGAGAACACTTCTCAAGTACCTGTCCATACATCTCGCAATCAGACACTGATTAGTACTGTTTGGCATCGAGCACTAGCAGAGAAAACAGAGCAAGGGAACAAAGGGAAGTGAGGGCATAAATACACAGGTGAACAGGTAGACACAGGTGACACCAATAGGATAATGATTAGTCCAGACTGTGAGTGAGGAGGTGCCTAAGGTTGTCGGAGGATGACACCTAGTGGGTCGCTCCGGAACTGCGACCCCCTCCTGTAACAGTTTTGAAACCGGGCTGCTTCCCGGGCGTGAGCTGGGTACCCCGTTCTGGCTGACGACAAAGTCGGCTCAAAACAAAAGTGAAGTAGGCCTAGGTTAAGCACGTGAGTACGATTCTGTAGGATTAATAGGATTCTGTAGGATTGATAAGTAGGATTCTGTAGGATTAATAAGTAGGATTTTGTATAATTAATAAGTAGGATTCCGTAGGATTAATAAGTAGGATTTTGTAGGATTAATAAGTAGGATTCTGTAGGATTAATAAGTAGGATTCTGTAGAATTAATAAATAGGATTCTGTAGGATTAATAAGTAGGATTCTGTAGGATTAATAAGTATCATTGTGTGTTCTCACATGGAAAAGTGATTGCTTTTGATAAAAAATGAAAAGTAGTCTGAAAATTCAAGGGGATTGTATGTTTCTGAACGATGCATCAAGCTGCCTTCTTGACAACAAGACCGAACGGCGCAGATTACTGTTCGATTTGAGCGAGGCGCACCTCCTTCACTGGCTTCGCCCAGTCACATGATGGGCCATAGGCTGGTTCAACCCAGGCCAGCTTAATTGAAACCCCTCGGTGTCTCAGCCATGTCACAACCACAAAAAAAAGCATGTGCACCACAAAAAAAAAAAGAATGAGGGAAATCAAGGAGTTTCTCATGGCTAGTTTCTATATGTATTTTATGCTATAAAATGTAAAATGAATCAACATTCTATGACTTTTATTGTGTAGGTGGACCAGTCTTGGCGTAAGGAGCGGATCCTACACGTGCCTCTGTGTCAGGAGGACTGCCACAGCTGGTGGGACGACTGCAAGGATGACTTCACCTGCAAACAGGACTGGCACTATGGCTGGGACTGGACCACAGGTACACACACACACACACACACACACACATATACATACACACATATACACACACACATATACATACACACACCAGGCAACAACACATCCGCCATGCTGACCCTCAACACGGGGGCCCCTCAGGGGTGCGTGCTTAGTCTCTTCCTGTACTCCTTGTTCACCCGCAACGACGATGAGACAGCCTATAGGGAGGAGGTCAGAGACCTGACAGTGTGGTGCCAGGACAACAACCTCTCCCTCAACGTCAGCAAGACAAAGGAGCTGATCGTGGACTACAGGAAACGGAGGGCCGAGCACGCCCCCATTCACATCGATGGGACTGTAGTGGAGCGGGTCAAGAGCTTCACGTTCCTCTGTGTCCACATCACTCAGGATCAATCATGGTCCACACACGCCAACACAGTCGTGAAGAGGGCACGACAATGCCTCTTCCTCCTCAGGAGGCTGAAAAGATTTGGCATGGTTCCTCAGATCCTCAAAAAGTTCTACAGCTGCACCATTGAGAGCATATTGACTGGCTGCATCAACGCTTCTATACCAGGCGGTGTCAAATTGTCAAAGACTCCAGCCACCTAAGTCATAGACTGTTCACTCTGATACCGCACGGCAAGCGGTACCAATGCACCAAGTCTGGAACCAACAAGACCCTGAACAGCTTCTACCCCCAAGCCATACCCCCAAGCTATAAGACTGCTAAATAGTTAGTTAAATATTTAACCAAATAGCTACCCGAACTATCTGCATTGATCACATAGGCTGCTGCTACTGTTTATTATCTATCTTGTTGCCTAGTAACTTTATTCCTAGTTATATGTACATATCTACCTCAATTACCTCGTACCCCTGCACATCGACTCGGTACTGGTACCCCGTGTATATAGCCAAGTTTTCATTACTCATTGTGCATTTATTATTACTTTTATTTTTACGTGTTAATGCTTTTCTAATCTTTTTCTATTTTATTTATCTCTGCATTGTTGGGAAGGGCCCCTAAGTAAGCATTTCACTGTTTGTCTACATCTGTTGTTTAAGAAGCAAGTGACGAATAGAAATTGATTTGATTTTACACACACACACACGGGTATACGCTCTCTCTCACACACGCACACACACACACACACACACACACACACACACACACAAACATATATTGTTTTATTTAAATGGAAAATAAAACATTGTGATGAAACTTTGTTTGTTTATCCTGTCCTCTCTCCTCCCCTTCTTCTCTCCACTTTATCCCTCTTCCATCCTCTCCTCCCTCTCTCTCAGGGCATAACCGCTGTCCTGCTGAGGCTAAGTGTCGTAAGTGGACTGATGTCTTCCCTACAGCCCAGATTATGTGTGAGAAGATCTGGTCTGACTCCTACAGCTACACTACTCTCTCCAACTCTTCTGGCCGCTGCATGCAGCTGTGGTTCACCGGAAAGAACCCCAACGAGAAGGTGGCGGAATACTACTTAAACCACGCCCCCTGGCAACATGCTACCCCCGCCTCACTCCTCCTCCTGGCAACAATGTCATTAAGTGTTGTCCTGCTCTGAATAAAACCACAGATGTTAATGTCATGGATGGCTTTATGTGTCCTTGTCTCCCTACACAAATTAACTGTCTCTCTGTGGCTATATGTCTCAAATCAAATGACATCCTAGTCCACATATGCACTACATTTGGCCAGAGACACAGGAAAATAATGACCTCTTTCCTCAGTCCTCACCCTCACTCCCTCTTCATGTTGTCCTCTTCTCCCTTCCCTCCTCTCTTTCCTCTCCCGTAGAAGGGTTTAGCGTTTAGTGTTTAGCACTCAGCCTGCCTTGGCACTCAGGCTGCCAACAGGACCTTACTCTCTGTCTAGGATGGTAGGATATTTCAGGGAACCCAAAAAAAAACATGACCAGTCTGAGAGGGAGGCCAATCGGCTTCAGTTCTCAGTAATTATGGGGTTCCATTCCCCAGTGTGTGTATGTGTGTACAGTCTGTTCTAGTCTTTTATTTTCCCATTTGTCACAGAGTGTACTAAGGGCGTGGCTAGCCTCCTGTTACCTGTGGTTACCAGGCCATAGCCCCTGCCCATGCTGCCTAGGATGCAGCACACACTCTCTCACATGCACAGAGACGCACACTCATGTAGCCTCCACACACACTTACAGAACACACACATACACACCACGCTCTGTCTGATGACATAGCCAGGAATAGCGTAAAAGATGGTCCTGGTCCATATGGCTATTAATACCCAGCCTCTCTCTGAGGTCACACACCCTCACCTCACTCACTATGTGTGTGTGTGTGTCTGCGTGCGTGCGTGCGTGCGTTGACGCAGACTAAGCACTTCTTTTAAACATAAATTGGGGCTGGGATTAAGTTTTAGCAATAGGTTGAAGGATCAAGCTTGGTTTACACAATAAATTACAACTTCAAAACAAAAGTGTGAAGTAACAGTCATGTGGGAGCGCTGCTGTGTTATGACCACTAGGTGGACTCACACTTCGCATAGAAAATGCAACACTAAAAACATGAAGTGAATTAGTATTAATTAGTACTATATTAATAAACAGTCAGCTGTATAAACAGGCACCACACAACAGGATGTTACTTTTTTTGTGAGGCCTAGTCTTGTGTCTTGGTTGAAATAGAGTTTAGCTCGCAGTAGCTGCGATGCCTCCCACTCTCCAGCTCCATGATTTACATAGGCTGATTTCCTTGGGAAGCGCGAGAGCAGCGGAGCCTCCATGGCAGACTTTCAGGAACTGAGGAAGCGACAGAAACGACCCACGGAGAAGTATTAACTTCGCAGTTTTCTCGCGTTTCCCAACTCTGATTCACACTACTCGCACTCGAATTTACCGACTTATCGCCTCGTTCAGATTTTTTAACTCAGGAAACCGTGTGTTTTCTGGGGCTGTGGCGATGGCCGGTGGCGGCGGGGTGTCGCCGCTGGGGCTAGCGCCTCCGTTGTGGTATCACCGGGATCTGAGTCGTGCTGCTGCGGAGGAGCTGCTGGCCCGCGCGGGACGAGACGGGAGTTTCCTGGTACGGGACAGCGAAAGTGTTAACGGGGCGTACGCCTTGTGTGTGCTGTGAGTAGCCGGATTTACTGTTCTCTTTGGGAAAGTGTGGCTTTACTTTTCAGAATAGACTAACTAGATGGATTCTAAACTTCTGAGTTGCCTGGCTTTCATTTGTCCCATGGTTGGGAGGGACACACATCGTGGCAACTAATCAACTAGGTAGTCGCCAGTCAGTAGGCTACAGCAAAGATTATATCCGTCTGTGGCTACTAATTAGTTATTTCACTTACTAGGACTGTCTGGAAAAGTGAGTTTCTTAAAACGGCGCCTGTCAGCTCATCACAACAACTCAGTTTAGGTTTTTAATGTTGTTTTTCGACAGCCAACAGTAGGCCTATTTCAACCGCCATTCTTTCTATGCATTCTAAATCCAATCATTGTGACGGTTAGGGTGGGGGGTAATACGGTGGAAACAGTTCTCAGAGAAGGGAGGGAAAGGGTTGACTGCATAGCATTGAACCAGGGCCTATGTCCTGTCTGCTATAAGAGTGGGTTGCATGGGCAGCCATTGTCGCTACTTCTGTGTAATAAGATGAGCATCTCCAATCTACTCCATGGTACTTAGAGATACATTTTACCTGGTCAGGTCATGTAAAACAACACAGACATGACATAGGCCTAGGCCAAACACAGTTCTTCTGGTCCAGACAGTACAGGCTTTAATCACGTCATGTCACACACACACACACACACAGGAGACATGAGTTCTCCCTGGTGGCTGTCATGTCATCAGCTCACACACATTTACAGCTCTCTCAGGCCTGTCGCTCGCATGATACACACACTTCCCTTTTCTATCAGACAGAAGCATTTTCTGAAAATAGGGCAATCTGATATTTAGCGCACTGATAAATAGTGGTGGTTGACAGATATTGGGCTCCCGAGTGGCGCAGTGGTCTAAGGCACTGCATCTCAGTGCTTGAGGCGTCACTACAGACCCCCTGGTTCGATTCCAGGCTGTATCACAACCGGCCGTGATTGGGAGTCCCATAGGGCGGCGCACAATTGGCCCAGCAACGTCCGGGTTTGGCCGGTGTAGGCCGTCATTGTAAATAAGAATTTGTTCTTAACTGACTTGCCTAGTTAAATAAAGGTAAAATAAATAAATAAATATCAAAGAGGGAGAGAGGAACAGCCGTGTCATCTGTCTGTGGAACCTACTGTCACAGATAGGGAACTGTGGATGTGTTGTTGAAGTAGGAATGGCTGTGGTAAAAGGATGAGAGTGCAGAATAGTGGTGGTTTACAGATCTACAAGAGGAGAAAAACAGGTGGCGCTCTAAAGGTTGTCTGATGGTTGTCTAAAAGTTGTCTGAATGTTGTCTGGAGGCTATGGAGTTTCTGCTTCTTCTGGCGGTCTGACCTCAACCTCTGCCCACTCAAGATTACAGATTGCAGTGTCTGTGAGTGGTTTTAGGTGTTTTCTTCCCTCCTCTCTGCCATGTGTGTGTTAGAGAGAGAGATGGGGGAGATATTCCTCAGAGCACTAGGCCTACCCAGCACGTTTAAACACGCAGACAGGCCCACAGGGATTCAGACAGTGTTACGCACTTTGTTGGTGTGTGGAGCTAGGGGATAGCAGCAAAAACACAAAAAACACTGTGTGTGTGTGTGGGCTACTTTGGGGAGAAATAAAGGGTAAGAGCATAACAGAGGGAAAGGTGGGTATTCTGCCATCATCTGTTGGTGCAAGAGAGGACTGGAGGAAAACCGAGAGAGGGATGGAGGAAAACCGAGAGAGGGATGGAGGAAAACCGAGAGAGGGATGGAGGAAAACCGAGAGAGGGATGGAGGAAAACCGAGAGAGGGATGGAGGAAAACCGAGAGAGGATTGGAGGAAAACCGAGAGAAGGATGGAGGAAAACCGAGAGAGGGATGGAGGAAAACCGAGAGAGGGATGGAGGAAAACCGAGAGAGGGATGGAGGAAAACCGAGAGAGGGATGGAGGAAAACCGAGAGAGGACTGGAGGAAAACCGAGAGAGGGATGGAGGAAAACCGAGAGAGTGATGGAGGAAAGCCGAGAGAGTGATGGAGGAAAGCCGAGAGAGGATTGGAGGCAGAGTGCACTAAACACAGCACTGTGTTTACCATAAACACACACACAGGGGGTGAAGCCTACTGTTGACCTCTTAGCTCTCAGCTCACTAACTCCCACTCGTCTACCATATCTCGCTCTTTCTGTCTCTATCCATTTCTCCTCTTGCTGTCTCTCCATCTCTCTCTCTCCTTTCGCAATTCAATTCAAAGGTCTTTATATGTTTGTGTAAACATATGTTTACGTTGCCAAAGCAAGTGAATTTGACCATAAACAAAAGGAAAATAATCAATCAGAAATGAACAGTAAACATTACACTTACAAATGTTATATTATTGGCTGTGTACAGTGTTGTAAACAGGTGCAAATAGTTTAAGTATGAAAGGGAACATAAATAGACAGATAAATAAAGTTTTTGTATTTACAATGGTGTTTGTGCTCCACTGGTTGCCCTTTTCTTTTGGCATCAGGTCACAAATATTGCTCCTGTGGTGGCACACTGTAGTATTTCACCTGATCGATACAGTTGTTAGATACAGAAGTTTACATACACCTTAGCCAAATACATTTAAACTCAGTTTTTCACAATTCCTGACATTTAATCGTAGTAAAAATTCCCAGTCTTAGGTCAGTTAGGATCAACACTTTATTTTAAGAATGTGAAATGTCAGAATAATAGTAGAGAGAATTATTTATTTCAGCTTTTATTTCTTTCATCACATTACCAGTTGGTCAGAAGTTTACATACACTCAATTAGTATTTGGTAGCATTGCCTTTAAATTGTTTAACTTGGGTCAAACATTTTTACATTTACATTTACGACATTTAGCAGACGCTCTTATCCAGAGCGACTTACAAATTGGTGCATTCACCCTATAGCCAGTGGGATAACCACTTTACCATTTATTAATTTTTTTTATGGGGGGGGTAGAAGGATTACTTTATCCTATCCCAGGTATTCCTTAAAGAGGTGGGGTTTCAAATGTCTCCGGAAGGTGGTGAGTGACTCCGCTGTCCTGGCGTCGTGAGGGAGCTTGTTCCACCATTGGGGTGCCAGAGCAGCGAACAGTTTTGACTGGGCTGAGCGGGAACTATGCTTCCGCAGAGGAAGGGGAGCCAGCAGGCCAGAGGTGGATGAACGCAATGCCCTCGTTTGGGTGTAGGGACTGATCAGAGCCCGAAGGTACAGAGGTGCCGTTGTAACAGATGCGAGCTTCATCTGGAAGCCAGTGGAGTGTGCGGAGGAGCGGGGTGACGTGAGAGAACTTGGGAAGGTTGAACACCAGACGGGCTGCGGCATTCTGGATGAGTTGTAGGGGTTTAATGGCACAGGCAGGGAGCCCAGCCAACAGCGAGTTGCAGTAATCCAGACGGGAGATGACAAGTGCCTGGATTAGGACCTGTGCCGCTTCCTGTGTAAGGCAGGGTCGTACTCTCCGAATGTTGTAGAGCATGAACCTGCAGGATCGGGTCACCGCCTTGATGTTAGCGGAGAACGACAGGGTGTTGTCCAGGGTCACGCCAAGGCTCTTCGCACTCTGGGAGGAGGACACAACGGAGTTGTCAACCGTGATGGCGAGATCATGGAACGGGCAGTCCTTCCCCGGGAGGAAGAGCAGCTCCGTCTTGCCAAGGTTCAGCTTGAGGTGGTGATCCGTCATCCATACTGATATGTCTGCCAGACATGCAGAGATGCGATTCGCCACCTGGTTATCAGAAGGGGGAAAGGAGAAGATTAGTTGTGTATCGTCAGCGTAGCAATGATAGGAGAGGCCATGTGAGGATATGACAGAGCCAAGTGACTTGGTGTATAGGGAGAATAGGAGAGGGCCTAGAACTGAGCCCTGGGGGACACCAGTGGTGAGAGCACGTGGTGCGGAGACAGCTTCTCGCCACGCCACTTGGTAGGAGCGACCGGTCAGGTAGGACGCAATCCAGGAGTGAGCCGCGCCGGAGATGCCCAGCTCGGAGAGGGTGGAGAGGAGGATCTGATGGTTCACAGTATCAAAGGCAGACCATAAACAAACGTTTCGGGTAGCCTTCCACAAGCTTCCCACAATAAGTTGGGTGAATTTTGGCCCATTCCTCCTGACAGAGCTGGTGTAACTGAGTCAGGTTTGTAGGCCTCCTTGCACACGCTTTTTCAGTTCTGCCCACATATTTTCTATAGGATTGAGGTCAGGGCTTTGTGATGGCCACTCCAATACCTTGACTTTGTTGTCCTTAAGCCATTTTGCCATAACTTTGGAAGTATGCTTGGGGTTGTTGTCCATTTGGAAGACCCATTTGCGACCAAGCTTTAACTTCCTGACTGATGTCTTGAGATGTTGCTTCAATATATCCACATAATTTTCCTTCCTCATGATGCCATCTATTTTGTGAAGTGCACCAGTCACTCCTGCAGCAAAGCACCCCCACAGCATGATGCTGCCACCCCCGTGCTTCACGGTTGGGATGGTGTTCTTCGGCTTGCAAGCAACCCCCTTTTTCCTCCAAACATAACAATGGTCATTATTTTACATTTACATTTTAGTCATTTAGCAGACGCTCTTATCCAGAGCGACTTACAGGAGCAATTAGGGTTAAGTGCCTTGCTTAAGGGCACATCGACAGATTTTTCACCTAGTCGGCTCGGGGATTAGAACCAGCGACCTTTCGGTTACTGGCACAACGCTCTTACCCACTAAGCTACCTGCCGTCCTATTATGGTCAAACAGTTCTATTTTTGTTTCATCAGACCAGAGGACATTTCTCCAAAAAGTACGATCTTTGTCCCCATGTGCAGTTGCAAACCGTAGTCTGGCTTTTTTATGGCGATTTTGGAGCAGTGGCTTCTTCCTTGCTGAGCGGCCTTTCAAGTTATGTCGATATAGGACTCGTTTTATTGTGGATATACAGTGGGGAGAACAAGTATTTGATACACTGCCGATTTTGCAGGTTTTCCTACTTACAAAGCATGTAGAGGTCTGTAATTTCCAGAAAATCTACATTGTATGATTTTTAAGTAATTCCCATGGTGTTTATACTTACACACTATTGTTTGTACAGGTGAACGTGGTACCTTCAGGCATTTGGAAATTGCTCCCAAGGATGAACCAGACTTGTGGAGGTCTACAATTTTTTTTATGAGGTCTTTTGATTTTCCCATGATGTCAAGCAAAGAGGCACTGAGTTTGAAGTTAGGCCTTGAAATACATCCACAGGTACACCTCCAATTGACTCAAATGATGTAAATTAGCCTATCAGAAGCTTCTAAAGCCATGACATCATATTCTGGAATTTTCCAAGCTGTTTAAAGGCACAGTCAACTTAGTGTATGTAAACTTCTCACCCGCTGGAGTTGTAATACAGTGAATTATAAGTAAAATAATCTGTCTGTAAACAATTGTTGGAAAAATTACTTGTGTCATGCACAAAGTAGATGTCCTAACCGACTTGCCAAAACTATAGTTAACAAGAAATTTGTGGAGTGGTTGAAAAACGAGTTTTAATGACTCCAACCTAAGTGTATGTAAACTTCCGACTTCAACTGTATAGGAGTTTATGAAGATTGGATTTGTTTTCAAATTCTTTATGGGTCTGTGTATTCTGAGGGAAATATGTGTCTGTAATATGGTCATACATTTGGCAGGAGGTTAGGAAGTGCAGCTCAGTTTCCACCTCATGTTGTGGGCAGTGTGCACATAGCCTGTCTTCTCTTGAGAGAAAAGTCTGCCTACGGCAGCCTTTCTCAATAGCAAGGCCATGCTCACTGAGTCTGTACATAGTCAAAGCTTTCCATAAGTTTGGGTCAGTCACAGTGGTCAGGTATTCTGCCACTGTGTACTCTCTGTTTAGGGCCAAATAGCATTCTAGTTTGCTCTGTTTTTTTGTTGATTCTTTCCAATGTGTCAAGTAATTTTCTTTTTGTTTTCTCATGATTTGGTTGGGTCTAATTGTGTTGCTGTCCTGGGGCTCTGTGGGGTCTGTTTGTGAACAGAGCCCCAGGACCAGCTTGCTTAGGGGACTCTTCTCCAGGTTCATCTTTCTGTAGGTGATGGCTTTGTTATGGAAGGTTTGGGAATCGCTTCCTTTTAGGTGGTTGTAGAATTTAATGGCTCTTTTCTGGATTTTGATAATTAGCGGGTATCGGCCTAATTGTGCTCTGCATGCATTATTTGGTGTTTTATGTTGTACACAGAGGATATTTTTGCAGAATTCTGCATGCAGTGTCTCAAGTTGTATTCCTGGTATAGTTGAGTGTTGCTACAGGAACAATGGGATTTACCCAATAGCAGGGTTCTACAGCAGCTAACTGCCCTCTGAGATCAGAGCAGGAAGAGATCTCTGATTAACTCCTCTCCACCACTCACACATGCACACATACCATGGAGGATTGTGTGTGTTTCAAACATCTCAGCTTGTTTTGGAGTGTGAGTTCCTCTCCCCCATACCCGTGTCACCGCCAGAAGTAGCATGGAAAAAAATCTATATAAAAACGCTAAAAACAGAACAGTTGACCCAGCCTTGTGGCTCACCCTTACTGCTGTGTGTGTGTATGGGTGGGTGGGTGGGTGGGTGTGTGGGTGGGTGGGTGTGGGTGGTTGGAATAGTCTGTGATTCAGATCAAAGTATTTTTGTTTCCTCTCTGAGTGTGTTATGTTTAGGTCACATGTTCAGTGTTTGTTCTTTATTCGTCAACAAACTGTGTGATGTGAAAGAACTGGAGAGGTGGTAGCAGCCAAACTTTCCTGTAGACATCTAGCTATGGATACATACAGTGGGGAGAACAAGTATTTGAAACACTGCCGATTTTGCAGGTTTTCCTACTTACAAAGCATGTAGAGGTCTGTAATTTTTATCATAGGTACACTTCAACTGTGAGAGACGGAATCTAATACATAAATCCAGAAAATCACATTGTATGATTTTTAAGTAATTAGTTTGCATTTTATTGCATGACATACAGTGGGGGAAAAAAGTATTTAGTCAGCCACCAATTGTGCAAGTTCTCCCACTTAAAAAGATGAGAGGCCTGTAATTTTCATCATAGGTACACGTCAACTATGACAGACAAAATGAGAAAAAAAATCCAGAAAATCACATTGTAGGATTTTTAATGAATTTATTTGCAAATTATGGTGGAAAATAAGTATTTGGTCAATAACAAAAGTTTCTCAATACTTTGTTATATACCCTTTGTTGGAAATGACACAGGTCAACCGTTTTCTGTAAGTCTTCACAAGGTTTTCACACACTGTTGCTGGTATTTTGGCCCATTCCTCCATGCAGATCTCCTCTAGAGCAGTGATGTTTTGGGGCTGTCGCTGGGCAACACGGACTTTCAACTCCCTCCAAAGATTTTCTATGGGGTTGAGATCTGGAGACTGGCTAGGCCACTCCAGGACCTTGAAATGCTTCTTACGAAGCCACTCCTTCGTTGCCCGGGCGGTGTGTTTGGGATCATTGTCATGCTGAAAGACCCAGCCACGTTTCATCTTCAATGCCCTTGCTGATGGAAGGAGGTTTTCACTCAAAATCTCACGATACATGGCCCCATTCATTATTTCCTTTACACCGATCAGTCGTCCTGGTCCCTTTGCAGAAAAACAGCCCCAAAGCATGATGTTTCCACCCCCATGCTTCACAGTAGGTATGGTGTTCTTTGGATGCAACTCAGCATTCTTTGTCCTCCAAACACGACGAGTTGAGTTTTTACCAAAAAGTTCTATTTTGGTTTCATCTGACCATATGACATTCTCCCAATCCTCTTCTGGATCATCCAAATGCACTCTAGCAAACTTCAGACGGGCCTGGACATGTACTGGCTTAAGCAGGGGGACACGTCTGGCACTGCAGGATTTGAGTCCCTGGCGGCGTAGTGTGTTACTGATGATAGGCTTTGTTACTTTGGTCCCAGCTCTCTGCAGGTCATTCACTAGGTCCCCCGTGTGGTTCTGGGATGTTTGCTCACCGTTCTTGTGATCATTTTGACCCCACGGGGTGAGATCTTGCGTGGAGCCCCAGATCGAGGGAGATTATCAGTGGTCTTGTATGTCTTCCATTTCCTAATAATTGCTCCCACAGTTGATTTCTTCAAACCAAGCTGCTTACCTATTGCAGATTCAGTCTTCCCAGCCTGGTGCAGGTCTACAATTTTGTTTCTGGTGTCCTTTGACAGCTCTTTGGTCTTGGCCATAGTGGAGTTTGGAGTGTGACTGTTTGAGGTTGTGGACAGGTGTCTTTTATACTGATGACAAGTTCAAACAGGTGCCATTAATACAGGTAACGAGTGGAGGACATAGGAGCCTCTTAAAGAAGAAGTTGCAGGTCTGTGAGAGCCAGAAATCTTGCTTGTTTGTAGGTGACCAAATACTTATTTTCCACCATAATTTGCAAATAAATTCATTAAAAATCCTACAATGTGATTTTCTGGATTTTTTTCTTCTCAATTTGTCTGTCATAGTTGACGTGTACCTATGATGAAAATTACAGGCCTCTCTCATCTTTTTAAGTGGGAGAACATGCACAATTGGTGGCTGACTAAATACTTTTTTCCCCCACTGTATGTATTTGATACATCAGAAAAGCAGAACTTAATATTTGGTACAGAAACCTTTGTTTGCAATTACAGAGATCATACATTTCCTGTAGGTCTTGACCAGGTTTTTACACACTGCAGAAGGGATTTTGGCCCACTCCTCCATACAGACCTTCTCCAGATCCTTCAGGTTTCGGGGCTGTCGCTGGGCAATACGGACTTTCAGCTCCCTCCAAAGATGTTCTATTGGGTTCAGGTCTGGAGACTGGCTAGGCCACTCCAGGACCTTGAGATGCTTCTTACGGAGCCTCTCCTTAGTTGCCCTGGCTGTGTGTTTCGGGTCGTTGTCATGCTGGAAGACCCAGCGACGACCCATCTTCAATGCTCTTACTGAGGGAAGGAGGTTGTTGGCCAAGATCTCGCGATACATGGCCCCATCAATCCTCCCCTCAATACGGTGCAGTCGTCCTGTCCCCTTTGCAGAAAAGCATCCCCAAAGAATGATGTTTCCACCTCCATGTTTCACGGTTGGGATGGTGTTCTTGGGGTTGTACTCATCCTTCTTCTTCCTCCAAATACGGCGAGTAGAGTTTAGACCAAAAAGCTCTATTTTTGTCTCATCAGACCACATGACCTTCTCCCATTCCTCCTCTGGATCATCCAGATGGTCATTGGTAAACTTCAGACGGGCCTGGACATGCGCTGGCTTGAGCAGGGGGACCTTGCGTGCGCTGCAGGATTTTAATCCATGACGGCGTAGTGTGTTACTAATGGTTTTCTTTGAGACTGTGGTCCCAGCTCTCTTCAGGTCATTCACCAGGTCCTGCCGTGTAGTTCTGGGCTGATCCCTCACCTTCCTCATGATCATTGATGCCCCATGAGGTGAGATCTTGCATGGAGCCCCAGACAGAGGGTGATTGACCATCATCTTGAACTTCTTCCATTTTCTAAGAATTGCGCCAACAGTTGTTGCCTTCTCACCAAGCTACTTGCCTATTGTCCTGTAGCCCATCCCAGCCTTGTGCAGGTCTACAATTTTATCCCTGATGTCCTTACACAGCTCTCTGGTCTTGGCCATTGTGGAGAGGTTGGAGTCTGTTTGATTGAGTGTGTGGACAGGTGTCTTTTATACAGGTAACGAGTTCAAACAGGTGCAGTTAATACAGGTAATGAGTGGAGAACAGGAGGGCTTCTTAAAGAAAAACGAACATGTCTGTGAGAGCCGGAATTCTTACTGGTTGGTAGGTGATCAAATACTTATGTCATGCAATAAAATGCAAATTAATTACTTAAAAATCATACAATATGATTTTCTGGATTTTTGTTTTAGATTCCGTCTCTCACAGTTGAAGTGTACCTATGATAAAAAATGACAGACCTCTACATGCTTTGTAAGTAGGAAAACCTGCAAAATCGGCAGTGTATCAAATACTTGTTCTCCCCACTATATATAATATACCTACTGCTTTACGCTCAGGGAGAGAAGAAAGTACTGACATGTAGGCAGAGGTCTCTCTCTCTCCTCTCCTCTCCTCTCTCTCCTCTCCTCTCCTCTCTCTCCTCTCCTCTCCTCTCTCTCCTCTCCTCTCTCTCCTCTCCTCTCCTCTCTCTCCTCTCCTCTCTCTTAATTCAACTCAAAGGGGCTTTATTGGGAAATGTGTTTACATTGCCAAAGCAAATGAAATAAACAATAAACTAAACAAAGACAAAAACAATCAGACATTAACACACACAAAAAGTTTCAAGAGAATAACAATGTTTTAAATATACATGTATTATTAGCATATATATTCTTTACATACGCTACAGTGTTTCTCTCTCGCTCTCGCTCTCGCTCTCGCTCTCGCTCTCGCTCTCGCTCTCGCTCTCGCTCTCTCTCTCTCTCTCATAGTCATGTTTAATAAGCTTTATTGTCTTTAAGGACAAGGCCAATGTTACCAAAGCGAAGTGATACACAAAAACAATGGGGAAAAACAGTGACAACAGTAAGATTAGTAGATATACTACTAATGAAAAATATATATACAGTACCAGTCAAAAGTTTGGACACACCTACTCATTCAACGGTTTTTCTTTATTTGTCCTATTATTTACATTGTAGAATAATAGTGAAGACATTAACACTATGAAATAACACATATGAAATCATGTAGTAACCAAAAACGTGTTAAACAAATCAAAATATATTTTATATTTGAGATTCTTCAAATAGCCACCCTTTGCCTTGATGACAGCTTTGCACACTCTTGGCATTCTCACAACCAGCTTCATGATGGAATGCATTTCAATTAACAGGTGTGCCTTCTTAAAAGTTAATTTGTGGAATTTCTTTCCTTCTTAATGCGTTTGAGCCAATCAGTTGTGTTGTGACAAGGTAAGGGGGGGATATACAGAAGATAGCCCTATTTGGTAAAATACCAAGTCCATATTATGACAAGAACAGCTCAAATAAGCAAAGAGAAACAACGCTCTCCGTAGCCGATGTGAGTAAGGTTAACATTCACAAGGCCGCGGGGCCAGATGGATTACCAGGACCAGCTGGCAAGTGTCTTCACTGACATTTTCAACCTCTCCCTGAGCCAGAGTAATACCTACATGTTTCAAGCAGACCACCATAGTCCCTGTACCCAAGAACGCCAAGTTAACCTGTCTAAATGACTATCGCCCCGTAGCACTCACAGCTGTAGCTATGAAAAGACTGGTCGTGGCTCAAATCAACACCATCATCCCAGAAACCCTGGACCCACTCCAATTCACACACCGCCCCAACAGATCCACAGATGACGCTATCTCTATTGCACTCCACACTGCCCTCTCCCACCTGGACAAGAGGAACACCTTCACTACATGACCAAAAGTATGTGAACACCTGCTCGTTGAATATCTCATTCCAAAATCATGGACACTAATGTGGAGTTGGTCCCCCCTTTACTACTATAACAGCCTCTACTCTTCTGGGAAGGCTTTCCACTAGATGTTGGAACATTACTGAAGGGACTTGCTTCCATTCAGCCACGAGCATTAGTGAGGTCGGGCACTGATGTTGGCCAATTAGGCCGTATGCAAAATGAGGGCAAACTGGGATGTTTTGCATAGACAACATTGCAGCATAGAGACACACACTACAGCAAACTTTGACTGACAAATATGTTTTCTACCTTTCCTTGCCGTTGTGTGTAGGGGTGAGAGAGAGGTGAGTGTAAGTTCTAGCAGCACTAATGCCATGTTCACGGAGTTTGACAGACAGCAACAGGTTGAAACTCCCCCCAAATCCCCATGACACACACACACACACACACACACACACACACACACTTTGCAGGGAATATGTAATTTCTGTGGTCTCCATGACAGTACTAATGCCATTCTCTCTCTCTCTCTTCTCTCCATACCTCTATACATCCTTCTCTCTCCCTCCCTCTCTCTTCTCCCTCCCTCTCTCTTCTCCCTCACTCTCTCTAGGTTTCAGAAGCATGTCCACACCTATAGGGTCCTCCCAGATGAAGAGGGATTCTTGGCAGTCCAGGTACCACTATACACCCCCTCCACACACACACACACACCAATGGGTGTGAGTTGGTATTTTTCTATGCATATCTAGCACTATGGATGTAACTGTTTGTATGTATGTCTATATCTGTGGAATTTATACTAGTGTGTGTGTTCTGTGTGTATATGCTGTGTGTGTATGCTGTGTGTATATGCTGTGTGTGTACGGTACTTGTATGTGTGTTTGGATCAGTAGGAACTGGCAGGCTCTGGTGCTTGTTTTGGCTCTGAGCTCACACACACGCATGCACACACACACACAGCAGCCTCTTTGTGCTCTGCGTCTAGCAGCTGGGGGAGTCACCAATCCCCCCCGCAACACACACACACACACACACACACTCAAATACCATAATACCCCCCCCCCCCCACACTCCTGGTCCCTTGCCTGAAATCCATACTGATTGCTCTGTTATACTTTAGTTTCGCTTCACCAAGTCATCTGGTTTACCAAGGCTTCAGTTCAATTAAACGTCACTGAAACAGAGTCAATGTGGCTGCCAGGCTCCCCACCCGTTCACAGCTGAGGGCCTCTTGTAAACCCTGCACCCACTCTCCCACCCACAAATATCAATGAACAGAAAGTGATTGTGCCCACTCTGACGCTCTGAGCTACCAAGACCTACCTACCTACAGTGGGGAAAATAAGTATTTAGTCAGCCACCAATTGTGCAAGTTCTCCCACTTAAAAAGATGAGAGGCCTGTAATTTTCATCATAGGTACACGTCAACTATGACAGACAAATTGAGAATTTTTTTCTCCAGAAAATCACATTTTTATGAATTTATTTGCAAATTATGGTGGAAAATAAGTATTTGGTCACCTACACACAAGCAAGATTTCTGGCTCTCACAGACCTGTAACTTCTTCTTTAAGAGGCTCCTCTGTCCTCCACTCGTTACCTGTATTAATGGCACCTGTTTGAACTTGTTATCAGTATAAAAGACACCTGTCCACAACCTCAAACAGTCACACTCCAAACTCCACTATGGCCAAGACCAAAGAGCTGTCAAAGGACAACAGAAACAAAATTGTAGACCTGCACCAGGCTGGGAAGACTGAATCTGCAATAGGTAAGCAGCTTGGTTTGAAGAAATCAACTGTGGGAGCAATTATTAGGAAATGGAAGACATACAAGACCACTGATAATCTCCCTCGATCTGGGGCTCCACGCAAGATCTCACCCCGTGGGGTCAAAATGATCACAAGAACGGTGAGCAAAAATCCCAGAACCACACGGGGGACCTAGTGAATGACCTGCAGAGAGCTGGGACCAAAGTAACAAAGCCTACCATCAGTAACACACTACGCCGCCAGGGACTCAAATACTGCAGTGCCAGACGTGTCACCCTGCTTAAGCCAGTACATGTCCAGGCCCGTCTGAAGTTTGCTAGAGTGCATTTGGATGATCCAGAAGAGGATTGGGAGAATGTCATATGGTCAGATGAAACCAAAATAGAACTTTTTGGTAAAAACTCAACTCAGTCGTGTTTGGAGGACAAAGAATGCTGAGTTGCATCCAAAGAACACCATACCTACTGTGAAGCATGGGGGTGGAAACATCATGCTTTGGGGCTGTTTTTCTGCAAAGGGACCAGGACGACTGATCGGTGTAAAGGAAATAATGAATGGGGCCATGTATCGTGAGATTTTGAGTGAAAACCTCCTTCCATCAGCAAGGGCATTGAAGATGAAACGTGGCTGGGTCTTTCAGCATGACAATGATCCCAAACACACCGCCCGGGCAACGAAGGAGTGGCTTCGTAAGAAGCATTTCAAGGTCCTGGAGTGGCCTAGCCAGTCTCCAGATCTCAACCCCATAGAAAATCTTTGGAGGGAGTTGAAAGTCTGTGTTGCCCAGCGACAGCCCCAAAACCATCACTGCTCTAAAGGAGATCTGCGTGGAGGAATGGGCCAAAATACCAGCAACAGTGTGTGAAAACCTTGTGAAGACTTACAGAAAACGTTTGACCTGTGTCATTGCCAACAAAGGGTATATAACAAAGTATTGAGAAACTTTTGTTATTGACCAAATACTTATTTTCCACCATAATTTGCAAATAAATTCATTAAAAATCCTTCAATGTGATTTTCTGGATTTTTTTTCCTCATTTTGTCTGTCATAGTTGACGTGTACCTATGATGAAAATTACAGGCCTCTCTCATCTTTTTAAGTGGGAGAACTTGCACAATTGGTGGCTGACTAAATACTTTTTTCCCCCACTATATGTAAACTTTCGACTTCAACTGTACCTACCTACCAATCTACTACCTACCTACCTACCAATCTACTACCTACCTACCTACCAATCTAATACCTACCTACCTACCAATCACCTACCTACCTACCTACCTACCTACCTACCTACCTACCTACCTACCTACCACCTACCCACCCCTACCTACCTACCACCTACCCACCAATCTACTACCCACCCACCAATCTACTCCCACCTACCTACCTACCTACCCACCTACCTACCAATCTACTACCTACCTACCTACCTACCTACCAATCTACTACCTACCTACCTACCAATCTCCTACCTACCTACCAATCTACTGCCTAACTACCAATCTACTGCCAAACTACCTAACAATCTACTACCTACCTACCTACCTACCAATCTACTACCTACCTACCTACCATCACCGACCTACCTACCTAGCAATCTACTACCTGCCTACCAATCTACCTACCAATCTACTACCTACCTACCTACCTACCAGTCTACTACCTACCAATCTACCTGCATACCTACCTACCTACCAATCTATTACTTACCTACCATTCTACCACCTACTCTTCTACCTATCTACCAATCTACTACCCACCTACCTACCAATCTACTACCTACCTACCTACCAATCTACTACCTGCTTACCTACCAATCTACTACCTATCTACCAACCTACCACCTACCTACCTACCTACAATCTACTACTTACCTACCTAGCAATCTACTACCTGCCTACCTACCTACCTACCTACCTACCAATCACTCACCTACCTACCTACCAATCACCTACCTACCAATCACCTACCTACCAATCTACTACCTACCAATCTACTACCTACCTACCTACCAATCTAATACCTACCTACCTACCAATCTACTACCTACCAATCTACTACCTACCAATCTACTACCTACCAATCTACTACCTACTCTTCTACCTACCTACCTACCTACCTACCAATCTACTGCCTACCTACCTACCAACCTACTACTTACCTACCTAGCCATCTACTACCTGCCTACCTACCAATCTACTACCTATCTACCAACCTACTACCTACCTACCTACCTACCTACCTACAATCTACTACTTACCTACCTAGCAATCTACTACCTGCCTACCTACCATTCTACTACCTACCTACTTACCTACCTACCTACCAATCACCTACCTACCTACCTACCAATCACCCACCTACCTACCTACCAATCACCTACCTACCTACCTACCTACCTACCTACCTACCTACCTACCTACCTACCTACCTACCTACCTACCTACCTACCTACCTACCTACCAATCTACTACCTACCTACCTACCAATCTACTACCTACCAATCTACTACCTACCTACCTACCAATCTACTACCTACCTACCTACCAATCTACTACCTACCTACCTACCAATCTACTACCTACCTACCTACCAATCTACTACCTACCTACCTACCAATCTACTACCTACTCTTCTACCTACCTACCTACCTACCTACCAATCTACTGCCTACCTACCTACCAACCTACTACTTACCTACCTAGCCATCTACTACCTGCCTACCTACCAATCTACTACCTATCTACCAACCTACTACCTACCTACCTACAATCTACTACTTACCTACCTAGCAATCTACTACCTGCCTACCTACCATTCTACTACCCTACCTACTTACCTACCACCACCAATCACCTACCTACCTACCACCAATCACCCACCTACCTACCTACCAATCACCTACCTACCTACCTACCTACCTACCTACCTACCTACCTACCTACCTACCAATCTACTACCCTACCTACCTACCAATCTACTACCTACCTACCTACCAATCTACTACCTACCAATCTACTACCTACCAATCTACTACCTACCTACCTACCAATCTACTACCTACCTACCTACCAATCTACTACCTACCTACCTACCAATCTACTACCTACCTACCTACCAATCTACTACCTACCAATCTACTACCTACCAATCTACTACCTACCTACCTACCAATCTACTACCTACCTACCTACCAATCTACTACCTACCTACCTACCAATCTACTACCTACCTACCTACCCAGCTTTATTCTGAACGTGCTGTGCAGAGTGTGCTGTGTCTCTGCACAAGTGTTTTTCTTTGAAGTGCCCACTCTTTCTTTCTCTCTCTCTCTCGCGCTCCTCTCCCCCTCTCTCCCTCGCGCTCCTCTCCCCCTCTCTCCCTCTCCCCCTCTCCCAGACGTCTCAGGGGGTGCAGCCTAAGCGGTTTAAGACCCTCCCAGAGCTGGTCCTGTTGTACCTCCAGCCCAGCCAGGGACTGGTCAGCACTCTACTGTACCCTGTAGACAGAGAGGAGAGCATCCCAGAGGACAGGGACTACTCAGGTACACTCAAAATGGTTTTGTTTTGGAATTCTTTGTGGGTCTGTGTAATCTGAGGGAAATATGTGTCTTTTAATATGGTCATACATTTGGCAGGAGGTTAAGAAGTGCAGCTCAGTTTCCACCTCATTTTGTGGGCAGTGTGCATATAGCCTGTTTTCTCTTGAGCCAGGTCTGCCTTTCTCAATAGCAAGGCTATGCTCACTGAGTCTGTACATAGCCAATGCTTTCCTTAATTTTGGGTCAGTCACAGTGGTCAGGTATTCTGCCACTGTGTACTCTCTGTTTAGGGCCAAATAGCATTCCAGTTTGCTTTGTTTTTTGTTAAGTTCTTTCCAATGTGTCATGTAATTATCTGTTTGTTTTCTCATGATTTGGTTGGGTCTAATTGTGTTGCTGTTGCTGTCCTGGGGCTCTGTGGAGTCTGTTTGTGTTTGTGAACAGAGCCCCATGACCAGCTTGTTTAGGGGACACTCTCTACGTTAATCTCTCTGTAGGTGATGGCTTTGTTATGGAAGGTTTGGGAATTGCTTCCTTTTAGGTGGTTGTGATAATTAGCGGGTATCAGCCTAATTCTGCTCTGCATGCATCATTTGGTGTTTTACGTCGTACACTGAGGATATTTTTGCAGAATTCTGCATGCAGAGTCTCAATAGGGTGTTTGTTCCATTTTGTGAATTCTTGGTTAGTGAGCGGACCCCAGACCTCACAACCATAAAGGGCAATGGGTTCTATAACTGATTCAATTATTTTTTGCCAGATCCTAATTGGGATGTCAAATGTTATGTTCCTTTTGATGGCGTAGAAGGCCCATCTTGCCTTGTCTCAGATAGTTTACAGCTTTGTGGAAGTTACCTGTGGTGTTGATGTTTAGGCCGAGGTAGGTATAGTTTTTTGTGTGCTCTAGGGCAATGGTGTCTAGATGAAATTTGTATTTGTGATCCTGGCAACTAGACCTTTTTGTTGGAACACCATTATTTATGTCTTATTGAGATTTACTGTCAGGGCCCAGGTCTGACAGAATCTGTGCAGAAGATCTAGGTCCTGCTGTAGGCCCTCCTTGGTTGGGTACAGAAACACCAGATCATCAGCAAACAGTAGACATTTGACTTCAGATTCTAGTAGGGTGAGGCCGGGTGCTGCAGATTGTTCTAGTGCCCTCGCCAATTCGTTGATATACAGTGCCTACGGAAAGTATTCAGACCCCTTGACCTTTTCCACATTTTGTTAGGTTACGGCCTTATTCTAAAATTGATTAAATAATTTTTTCCCTAATCAATCTGCATACAATACCCATAATGACAAAGCAAAAACAGGATTTTAGAAATGTTTGCTAATTTATCATTTTTTTAAAACGGAAATATCACATTTACATAAGTATTCAGACCCTTTAGTCTGTACTTTGTTGAAGCACCTTTGGCAGCGATTACAGACTTGAGTCTGCCGCCACCATGCTTCACCGTAGGGATGGTGCCAGGTTTCCTCCAGAAGTGATGCTTGGCATTCAGGCATTCAGGCCAAAGTGTTCAATCTTGGTTTCATCAGATTAGAGGATCTTGTTTCTCATGGTCTGAGAGTCTTTAGGTGCCTTTTGGCAAACTCAAAGCGGGCTGTCATGTGCCTTTTACCTCCATCTGGCCACTCTACCATAAAGGCCTGATTGGTGGAGTGCTGCAGAGATGGTTGTCCTTCTGGAAGGTTCTCCCATCTCCACAGAGGAACTCTAAAGCTCTGTCAGGGTGACCATCGGGATCTTGGTCACTTCCCTGACCAAGGCCCTTCTCCCCCGATTGCCCGTTTGGCCGGGGCGGCCAGCTCTAGGAAAAGTCTTGGTGGTTCCAAACTTGTTCTTAGGGACCTTCACTAGGCCACTGTGTTCTTGGGGACCTTCAATGCTGCAGACATTTTTTGGTACCCTTCCCCAGATCTGTGCCTCGACACAATCCTGTCTCGGAGTTTTACGGACAATTCCTTCGACCTCATGGCTTGGTTTTTGCTCTGACATGCACTGTCAACTGTGGGACCTTATACAGTGGGGAGAACAAGTATTTGATACACTGCCGATTTTGCAGGTTTTCCTACTTACAAAGCATGTAGAGGTCTGTAATTTGTATCATAGGTACACTTCCAACTGTGAGAGACGGAATCTAAAACAAAAATCCTGAAAATCACATTGTATGATTTTTAAGTAATTAATTTGCATTTTATTGCATGACATAAGTATTTGATCACCTACCAACCAGTAAGAATTCCGTCTCTCACAGACCTGTTAGTTTTTCTTTAAGAAGACCTCCTGTTTTCCACTCATTACCTGTATTAACTGCACCTGTTTGAACTCGTTACCTGTATAAAAGACACCTGTCCACACACTCAATCAAACACACTCCAACCTCTCCACAATGGCCAAGACCAGAGAGCTGTGTAAGGACATCAGGGATAAAATTGTAGACCTGCACAAGGCTGGGATGGGCTACAGGGCTACAGGACAATAGGCAAGCAGCTTGTTGAGAAGGCAACAACTGTTGGCGCAATTATTAGAAGTTCAAGATGACGGTCAATCACCCTCGGTCTGGGGCTCCATGCAAGATCTCACCTCGTGGGGCATCAATGATCATGAGGAAGGTGAGGGATCAGCACAGAACTACACGGCAGGACCTGGTCAATGACCTGAAGAGAGCTGGGACCACAGTCTCAAAGAAAACCATTAGTAACACACTACGCCGTCATGGATTAAAATCCTGCAGCGCACGCAAGGTCCCCCTGCTCAAGCCAGCGCATGTCCAGGCCCGTCTGAAGTTTGCCAATCACCATCTGGATGATCCAGAGGAGGAATGGGAGAAGGTCATGTGGTCTGATGAGACAAAAATAAAGCTTTTTGGTCTAAACTCCACTCGCCGTGTTTGGAGGAAGAAGAAGTATGAGTACAACCCCAAGAACACCATCCCAACCGTGAAGCATGGAGGTGGAAACATCATTCTTTGGGGATGCTTTTCTGCAAAGGGGACAGGACTGCACCGTATTGAGGGGGGGATGGATGGGGCCATGTATCGCAAGATCTTGGCCAACAACCTCCTTCCCTCAGTAAGAGCATTGAAGATGGGTCGTGGCTGGGTCTTCCAGCATGACAACGACCCGAAACACACAGCCAGGGCAACTAAGGAGAGGCTCCGTAAGAAGCATCTCAAGGTCCTGGAGTGGCCTAGCCAGTCTCCAGACCTGAACCCAATAGAAAATCTTTGGAGGGAGCTGAAAGTCCGTATTGCCCAGCGACAGCCCCGAAACCTGAAGGATCTGGAGAAGGTCTGTATGGAGGAGTGGGCCAAAATCCCTTCTGCAGTGTGTGCAAACCTGGTCAATACCTACAGGAAACGTATGATCTCTAATTGCAAACAAAGGTTTCTGTACCAAATATTAAGTTCTGCTTTTCTGATGTATCAAATACTTATGTCATGCAATAAAATGCAAATTCATTACTTAAAAATCATACAATGTGATTTTCTAGATTTTTGTTTTAGATTCCGTCTCTCACAGTTGAAATGTACCTATGATAAAAATTACAGACCTCTACATGCTTTGTAAGTAGGAAAACCTGCAAAATCAGCAGTGTATCAAATACTTGTTCTCCCCACTGTATAGACAGGTGTGTGCCTTTCCAAATCATGTCCAATCAATTGAATTTACCACAGATGGACTCCAATCAAGTTGTAGAAACATCTCAATGATGATCAATGGAAACAGGATGCACCTGAGCTCAGTTTTTGAGTCTCATTGCAAATGGTCTGAATACTTATGTAAATAAGGTATTTATGTTTTATATTGTTAATAAATATGCAGAAATTTCTAAAAACCTGTTTTCACTTTGTTATTATGGGGTATTGTGTGTAGATTGCTGAGGATTGTTTTTTTTATATCCATTTTAGAATAAGGCTGTAACGTAACAAAATGTGGAAAAAGTCAAGGCACTGTATACGTTGAAGAGGGTGGGGCTCAAGCTGCATCCCTGTCTCACCCCACGGCCCTAAGGAAAGAAATGTGTGGTTTTTGCCTTTTTAACTGCACACTTGTTGTTTGTGTACATGGATTTTATAATGTTGTATGTTTTTCCCCCAACCCCACTTTCCATCAATTCGTATAGCAGGCCCTCATGCCAAATTGAGTCAAAAGCTTTTTTGAAATCAACAAAGCATGAGAAGACTTTGCCTTTGTTTTGTTTGTTTGTCAATTAGGGTGTGCAGGGTGAATACGTGGTCTGTCGTACGGTAATTTGGTTAAAAGCCAATTTGACATTTGCTCAGTACATTGTTTTCACTGAGGAAATGTACACGTCTGCTGTTAATGATAATGCAGAGGATTTTCCCAAGGTTGCTGTTGACGCATATCCCACGATAGTTATTGGGTTCAAATTTGTCTCCACTTTTGTGGATTGGGGTGATCAGTCCTTGCTTCCAAATATTGGGGAAGATGCCAGAGCTGAATATGATGTTAAAGAGGTTAAGTATAGCCAATTGGAATTTGTGGTCTGTATATTTTATAATTTCATTGAGGATACCATCAACACCACCGGCCTTTTTGGGTTGGAGGGTTTGTATTTTGAACTGTAGTTCATTCAATGTAATTGGAGAATCCAGTGGGTTCTGGTAGTCTTTTAATAGCTGATTCTAAGATTTGTAATTGATCATGTATATTCTAACATTTGTAATTGATCATGTTTTTGCTGTTTGTTCTTTGTTATAGAGCAGGGGTGTCAAACGTCCGGCCCACGGGCCGGATCAGGCCCGCAAACGGGTTTAATCCGGCCCGCGAGATGATTTAAAAAATAAATAATAATAATAATCATAATAATTTTGTAAAGTATAAAAATGCGTTGCAATTTTTCAATAAAATAAACTGCTGTTCCAATTGCGTCCACTGGATGGCGCAATACCAATTGTGTTAAGCAAGCAAACTGTTTATACCGGGGCAGAGCAAGTAGGTCAAGCACGTGCAGCCAATGAGCTACTTTGTTTTGCCCGCGATATTTATTACGGCTTCTACTTTTAACATTATGTGCTTTGGCACCCTCATTGCCCCAATATGTCTCTGTCAAAAAAGAGAAAAGTGGACGCAGAGTGCAGAGTGTTCCAAGAAAAAGGGTCATCCTATTTATTCACGGAATTGAATGGGAAAGCTGTATGTTTGGTGTGTTCAGAGCATGTTGCAGTGCTGAAAGAATATAACCTTTGTCGCCACTATGTGAGTCTTCATGCCGACAAATATGACAACTTTCAAGGACAGCGGAGATGAGAGAAGGTGAATGAACTGTTGGCGGGTCTGAAGAAACAGCAGTCTGTGTTTACTCACAGCCGAGACATCAGTGACGCTGCAGTGAAAGCTAGCTACCTCATTGCTAATGAAATCGCAGTGGCTTCAAAACCATTTAGTGAGGGTGAATTTGTAAAAACATGCATGATGAAGGCAGCGGAGATTGTGTGCCCTGAAAAGCGGCAGGCTTTTGCAAATATCAGCCTGACAAGAAACACAGTTGCAGACAGGATTTCCGATCTTTCAGTGGATTTGGACAGCCAGTTGAAGCAAAAAGTAAAGTCATTTATTGCGTTTTCGGTTGCAATTGATGAAAGCACAGACATTACCGATGTTGAACAACTGGCCATTTTCATCCGCGGAGTTGATGACACATTGACCGTCACCGAGGAGTTCGTGGAGTTGGTGCCGATGACAGATACAACGACAGCAGCTGATATTTTTACCGCACTCGTCGGCGCGCTGGACAGGGTCGGAGTGGACTGGTCCCGCGCTGTCAGCCTGGCTACAGATGGTGCGCCCTCAATGATCGGGAAAAAAGCAGGCGTTGTGACAAAGTTCAGAGAGAAAGTGCAATCTGCAAATGGAGGACGTGATTTTTGACTTTTCACTGTATTTTGCACCAGGAGGCTTTGTGTTGCAAGTCATTAAAGATGGATAACGTCATGAAGGTGGTCATCCAAACTGTTAATTTCATCCGATCCAGAAGCCTGAATCACCGTCAGTTTGACAGCCTTCTCAGAGAGAAAGACCACATCTATGGCCTGCCATACCACACTGAGGTAAGATGGTTAAGCCGAGGTGCTGTGCTGAGGCGTTTCTTTGATTTACGAGGAGAAATTGAACAGTTCATGGAAGAAAAGGGCAAACCAGTGTTAGAATTTCATTCCGCAGAATGGATGCAGGACCTTGCATTTATGGTGGATGTTACAGAGCACCTGAATAACTTGAACAAACAGCTGCAAGGGCGCAACAAAGTTGTCACGCAGTATTATGACAGCATACGTTCTTTCAAGTTGAAGCTGTCATTGTGGGAGACGCAACTTGCCGGTGGTGATGCAGCTCACTTCCCCTGTCTGAAAAATGTGCGCGACCCAACATGTGGCAGACATGAAGCGGTTCAAAGATAAAATAACGGGACTGTTACGGAGTTTGAGCAACGCTTTCAGATTTATGTTTATATGTTTTTATGTTGATGTGCTATTGTTTTTAATTGATTTTATTTTATTTGTATATTTAACCTATTCTTGACTCTGTGGTTCTTGCACTTGTTTGGGGAACAGGATTTCATTATTTTTATCTACATTTCTGCCTGAGAAATGACACCCTGATATAGTTCTGTGATATACTTCTGTGAATCACTGAGGCATTGTGTGTTTGTGTGTTCTTTGTCCTCAGAACTTTCAAATAACTTGAGGTGTTTTATGATTAATAGTGATGTTGTGCTTTTGGACACTGTCCTCAGGCTCCAGCTTTATGTTTATATGTTTTTATGTTGATGTGCTATTGTTTTTAATTGTTTTTATTTTATTTGTATATTTAACCTATTCTTGACTCTGTGGTTCTTGCACTTGTTTGGGGAACAGGATTTCATTATTTTTATCTACATTTCTGCCTGAGAAATGACACCCTGATATAGTTCTGTGATCTGTGATATACTTATGTGAATCACTGAGGCATTGTGTGTTTGTGTTCTTTGTCCTCAGAACTTTCAAATAACTTGAGGTGTTTTATGACTAATAGTGATGTTGTGCTTTTGGACACTGTCCTCAGGCTCCAGCTTTATGTTTATATGTTTTTATGTTGATGTGCTATTGTTTTTAATTGATTTTATTTTATTTGTATATTTAACCTATTTTTGACTCTGTGGTTCTTGCACTTGTTTGGGGAACAGGATTTCATTATTTTTATCTACATTTCTGCCTGAGAAATGACACCCTGATATAGTTCTGTGATCTGTGAAACAGTTATGTTAATCACTGAGGCATTGTGTGTTTGTGTGTTCTTTTTCTTTAGAATTTTCAAATAAACTTGACGTGTTTTATGATTAATAGTGATGTTGTGCTTGTACTATTTTGGACACACTGTCCTCAGGCTCCAGCTTTATGTTGTATGTTGATCGTATTAAAACAAAGAAAACAATCTGAAGTTGTTGTTTTTAAGTTATATATATACCATGATTTTTCCGGTCCGGCCCACTTGGGAATAGATTTTCCTCCATGTGGCCCCTGAGCTAAAATGAGTTTGACACCCCTGTTATAGAGCCAAAAAGATTGGGATAGATAATTCTTTGTGTTGTTTGTTTAGTGTGTTCCAATTTTCCCAGAAGTGGTTAGATTCTATGGATTCATCAATTACATTGAGCTGATTTCTGAAGTGCTGTTCCTTCTTTTTCGGTAGTGTATTTCTGTACTGTTTTAGTGATTCACCATAGTGATGGCGTAGGCTCAGGTCTTCTGGGTCTCTGTTTTTGGTTGGATAGGTTTCTCAATTTCTTTCTTTGTTTTTTGCATTCTTCATCAAACCATTTGTCATTGTTGTTTATTTTCTTAGGTTGTCTGCTTGAGGGAAAATAAAATGGATAGGGAAGCTGAGAGGGCAAATATACTGTTTATGTTTTCTACCTTCCCTATTACAGTGAAACACTTTGTCCAGGACGTTGTCTGAAAGGGATTGAATTTGTTGTTGCCTAATTGTTTTTTGGTAGGATTCTACACTACTTTCCTTCCATCTATAGCATTTCTTAATATTGTGCAGTTCCTTTGGCTTTGATGCCTCATGATTGAGTGTTGTTCTGTTCAAGTAGACTGTGTTGTGATCTTATAGGGATATCAGTGGGCTGACTGTGAACGCTCTGAGAGACTCTGGGATCTCTCTCTCCATCTCTGTCTGTCTGTCTGTCTGTCTGTCTCTTGCTCCATCTCTCTCTTTCTTTCTCTTTCTGTCTCTGATTGGTCAAGTGTTAACTCTCGCTCTATGTGATTGGTCAGATGGGGAAGATGAGAAGCCGCCCCTTCCTCCTCGTTCCGCCTCCACCTCCACACCACCTACAGGCTCCGCCCCGGAGACACCAACCGACAGGTACCACACACACACACACACACACACACACACACACACACACACACACACACACACACACACACACGAACACACACACACGAACACACACGAACACGAACACACATACGAACACACACACGCACACAGAACACACGCACACAGAACACACGCACACAGAACACACACATACACAGAACACACACACACAATTTTGCGTGACCTGGTAAAACTCCTGGCCCTAGTAAAGGGTGGGTCTTAAATTAGATCAACTGCCCACCAACTGATCCTGGTTGTAGAGATTCAGTAAATCTGTTCAGGGCCTAGCTTAGAACAACCCTCAAGAACCCTTCCCCTCTCTTCCCTCTTCCCTCTTCTCCTCCTTTTCTATCCCCTCATTCCCTCCTACCCTTCACCCCCCCCCTTCCCCATCTCCTGAGATAGGAAGACTAAATCTGGTTTAAAACCACACAGCTCAGAGAGGATGCAGTGTGTGTGTGTGTGTGTGTGTGTGTGTGTGTGTGTGTGTGTGTGTGTGTGTGTGTGTGTGTGTGTGTGTGTGTGTGTGTGTGTGTGTGTGTGTGTGTGTGTGTGTGTGTGTGTGTGTGTGTGTGTGTGTGTGTGTGTGTGTGTGTGTGTGTGTGTGTGTGTGTGTGTGTGTGTGTGACCCATGTCTGTTCTGTTGACACGGATTGTGATGTTGTTCCGTCCTACCTTAGCGCCCCTGCTGCTAACGGCCTGAGCACCATTTCCCATGAGTACCTGAAGGGAAGCTACGCTCTGGACCTGGAAGCTGTCAAACAGGGAGCCAGCTCTCTGCCACACCTCAACAAGACACTGGTGTCCTCCTGCAAACGCCTCAACGGGTGAGACACACACACACACACACACAACCACACAACGTTCTCTCTCGCTCTCACAGACACACACACACACACACACATGCATACACACTCAAACATATGTGTGTGTGTGTAGGGAGGTGGATAAGGTTCTGTCTGGGCTGGAGATCCTGTCCAAGGTGTTTGACCAACAGAGTTCCTTCATGGTGTCCAGGATGATACAGCAGGTACTATACCTTTTCTATCTTTGTGTGTGTGTGTGTGTGTGTGTGTGTGTGTGTGTGTGTGTGTGTGTGTACACGCAGGAGATGTATGACTCACGGGAAGCTTAGACATGCCGCACCTTGGTTTCCTCTTGAACACACACACACACACACAGTGCTCCTGAGTGCACTGGGGGTCATGAGGAAGGAGCTCTTTGTCTCCCAGGGAGAAACAACAAGAGTTCCTGGAGACAGCTGTGCTTGAGAGAGTCACGCTGTAACCACACACACACACACACACTGTGGATAATGTAGTCTTAAAGGGCCAGACCTCCTTTCCCCTCAAACGTTGCTCATGTGATGTGACAACACACATGGCATAGCGTCTAGTGTGTGATTGTAAGTGTGAGTGGGTTTTGTCAATGTCTGTTTTCCTCTGTAGTCGGTGAATCAGGGTGGAGATCAGGAGTTGGAGAATCTGGTCACTAAACTGGCTATCCTCAAAGACCTACTGTCTTCTATAGAGAAGAAGGTAAGCCTGCACACACACACACACACACACACACACACACACACACACACACACACACACACACACACACACACACACACACACACACACACACACACACACATACACACACACACACACACACACACACACACACACACATATACACACATACACACAAACACACATACACACATACACACAAACACACAAACACACATACACACACACACACACACACAGCTGTTAGTGAGTGTGTTTAGTTAACCACCTCCGTGTGATGGATAGTCTGCCATGAGGGGCGGCGGGTGGCGGCTGTATCCCAGTGGGTGTGCTCTGAGCTGGGGTTAGAGAAAGAGAGGACCCCCACCCCCAACTCCATAGAAATATAATCTAATAGTCATTCTATTTCTATGTCCCCCCTTCCCTCTGTCTGGGCCCCAGAGTTCAGGCTACACATGGAGGGGGGAGTGATGGAGCGAGAGGGGGAGGGAGAGGATGGGAGGGAGGGGAGGACTGGAGAGAGGGAAGAAGTATCAGTGACATCACAACCAGGAAGTCAGGAAAGCAGTAGAAATGTTTCTAACTACACACCTTACACTGTGGTGGTTCAGGTTTCTTAACCCTGTAGCTAATGTTATTTTTCTCTCCCCCCTCCCCCCTCTCTCTCTCTCTCTCTCTCTCCCTCTCTAGGCTCTGAAGGCTGTGCAGGATTTGAGTTGGTCCACTCTCTCCTCTCCTCCTCCTTCTCTCACACGCCACAGCAAAACCATCCCTGTACAGGCCTTCGAGGTACATGCGCGTGCACAAACACACACACACCCACACACACTTTGAGGTATACCCCACCCCCTCCCCTGTCCCATTGGTCCACAGGCTGACCAATCATTGGGTGTGGCTCGGAATTCCTAGATTCTCTAGGAAGTGTTTTTATACCTCGTAACCAGTCAGATAAATGAACAGACTGGAATGTGGGACGCCTGTCTCCATGTGTGGTTTTGTCTGTTCTGTGACGTCATGGCTGTGGTCCTACCTCCCTCTCTCAGGATGTGATGGTTAGATGACTGATGTGACCAGAGTGTACAGACTAGGGCCCTCAACGCTGTGCTCAGTGGTGTTGAAAACTACTGAGTGGGTGTGATGGAAGGATAATCACTATCAGTAACCAGGAAGTGGACGTCTCAGCTAGCTAGCGCTCTAGAGATGTAAACACAACGGCTGCCTGGGGTCATGGTCCATTTCAATTCACTATGTTCAGGACATAGGCATT